>NC_083097.1:23807380-24107380 GCF_949774975.1 Lagenorhynchus albirostris | reverse complement strand
AAGTGCCTCAGTACAAACCTAAACAGTAATGTGCAGAACTGGAACACACAGAGTATATATCATTAAACAGAAAGAAATGTCTATGCTTTTGAATAGGAAGTTGTAACTTCATAAACTGTCAATTTTCCATAACCTAATTTATAGATTTAATTAAATTCATATAAAATAAAATTTCCAACAATTGCTTTTCATGGAGCCAGCTAACTTGATTATGATGTTCATTTGGAAAACATGAGTGAGCAAAATAAATAGACAAAGTAGAAAAGCAATATTAGGGGTTGTTCTTCCAGCTATTTAAACATATAGCCTCTATAATTAATTGTGTGTGGTATTAATGCACAAATATAAGAGCAACATATCAAAATTTAAAATACCAGGAATATACACAGAAGATAGTAAAATTTGCGAGCTGATAAACTTGGCATCACATTACAATGAAAGATTAACTTTTTAAATAAATTATTTAATAGATATTCAGATGAGCATAGAATTGAACCTGTATGGTATTGTATAAAGGATAAATTCCAGATGGATGAGTGATTTAAATAGTAAACAGTGAAATAATACAGATGTTAAAAATGATTAAATTCCTTTGTAATCTTGGAATGAGTAATGCCATTGTAAAATTCCAAAGCAATAGTAATAGTGATTGATAAATACAACTCATTTAAAAAGCAAACAAACAAAATCAGACTTTACATGCATTAAAAATAAAAATCAAAAAGGAAATCAGAAATAGGAAACAAAGGAAAAGTATTTATAATTTATGTCACACACTTATAATCTGTAATATCGATAAAGAAAATGAGATTATGTAAATTAAGTATATATTTAGAACTGAATATAGAATTTAAAAATATTAAACTCATATAAATATTAAATTTACTTACCTATCTGACTGGCAAAATCCAAGTTTGAGAATATACTGTAATGACAAGACCATGGGAAAGTAGACATTTTTCCACAATAAAATGAAAAATGTTATATTCCTTTGATGATATCAACAATATATACATTTACCCTTTCACCTAGTAATTTCAATTCCAAGAATCTACCCATTCTGCTTTTTATAATGAGATATATATTTGTGCAACAGTTTCTTCATCTTTTCTTGAAAACTTCCTTTTATAAAATCAAGAATTCACTAAATACAATCTTGTAAGTGATTTAGTGCATAGGGAATTTCTGTACTCAACAACATGACCTCATTCTTCTTATGTTAGGGCATTTAATGCTTACTTTCGGAGTGTCTTTGGCAATTGAACACTGTATAACTTCTATCTTTGGACTAGTTATTCTATGGTACTTGTACTCAGTATATGAATATTATATGGGTACTTCTACTCAATATATGAATACTATAGTGTAACAATGGAGACACAAGTCTAATGCAAGAAAAGAATTATCACAGTGTCCACCTAAATATTGGACCTCCAACTTAACCTAGGCTACAAGAGATAAAATCAGCCTGTTAATCATTTTTGTCTGTACAGACTGACCTCAAATATATAAATTTTATTTTCTCTTCTCAAACCTAAAATAAATTAAAAATTTCAAGCTGTAAAAGATAATACTGATCTCTTCTCCAAGAATGACTTATACACAAATGTGTTCGTTTTGGCATTATTTATGACATTAAAATTTTAAAACAACCCCAAATTAATGGAAGGGCTTGAATGAATAAGTTTTGGTATACCTGCCTGATGGAATATAAAGAATCCATAAAAATGAATGGGGAAAATTTTTATACATTGGTATGGAGTCATACCTTCATGCAAATATTCTTAAGAAGACAAGGAAAAGGTGCAAGAGAGTTTGTATGTGTATGTACACATATTAGCTGAATTTTATGAAAGAAATGAAGGAAAATATGCAAATATATATTTGAAAAAGGAAACACTGAAATAACCACAATTATAATACAAACTGTTTATTTTAAAGAGTGAAAGGCATAAATTGGAGAGAATAGGAAGAGAAATATGGTGTTTTTTTCCTAAATATTTATCATTTTATAGTTTTGCCTTTGGAATGGAATAATTTTACATATTTAAAAACTAAATTATGTATCACACTTTCTGATTTCAAACTATACTACAAAGCTATAGTGATTATCACAGTATGATGCTGACATAAAAATAGACATAGACAAATAAACAGAACAGAGAGCCCAGAATTAAACCCCCATATATACAGTCAACTCATATATGACAAGAGAACCAAGAACACCCATTGTGGAATGGATAGTCTCTTCCTCAAATGGTGCTGGGGAAACTGGATAAACACATGCAGCAAAATAAAATTGGACCTCTGTATTACACCACTCACCCAAATTAACTTGAAATTTCAAAAACTTAAACATAAGACCTGATACCACAAAACTCCTAGAAGAAAATAATTGATCTTGGCAACGAGTTTTTGGATATGACACCAAAAACACAAACAAAAGAAAATTCAACAAATGGGACTATATAAAACCAAAATCTTCTGCACAGCAAAAGAAACAATTAATAAAATGAAAAGGCAACATACAGAATGGAAGAAAATGTTTGTAAACTGTGTATCGAATAAGGAATTAATATCCAAAATATAAAAAGAACTCATACATCTCTATAACAACAAAAAAATTTTTAATGCCCTGAAGAACTAAATAGACATTTTCCAAAGAAGACATCCAAATGACCAACAGGTACATGAAAGTATGCTCAGCATCACTAATCATCAGGGAAATGCAAATCAAAACCCAATAAGATATCACCTCACACCTGTTAGAATGGTTATCATCAAAATGACAAGAGATAACAAATGTTGGCAAGGATATAGAGAAAAGGAAACCCTTCTGCACTGTTGGTGGGAATATAAAGTGGTTCAACCACTATGGAAAACAATATGGAGGTTTATCCAAAAATTAAATAGATCTACCATATGATCCAGCAATTCCACTCCTGGGTAAATACCCAAATAAAAACATGACATTGATGAGATATATGCATTCCCATGTTATTGCAGCAGTATTCACAATAGCCAAGATACAGAAACTACCTATGTGTCCATCGATGGAAGAATGAATAAAGAAGATGTGGGGTGTGTGTGTGTGTGTGTGTGTGTGTGTGTGTATATATATATAAAATATTATTCAGCCATGAGAAATAAGAATATTCTGCCATGTGTGACATGGATAGACTTTGAGAATGCTATGCTAAGTGAAACAAGTCAGACAAAGATAAATACCATATGATATCACTTATATGTGGAATCTACAAAAGCCAAACTTGTAAAAACAGAGAGTGAAATGGTGGTTACCAGGGGATGGGGCTAAGAATGGAGGTGGGAGGGATAGGATAGACGTTGTTGAAAGGTACAAACTTGCAACCAGTAGTAGATAAGCCCTAGAGATCTAATGCACAGTATAGTCAATATAGACAACAATACTGTATTATAATCATCAAACTTATCTTAATTATTCCAACTAAAGAAATACTTATGTGATGTGAAAGAGCTACTAATTATCACTACAATGTCAGTCATATTACAATACATATTTAACATGTAGTACATCTTAAAAAATGTATGTCAAATGTATTTCAATTAAAAAAATAAAAACCAAATTAATTACAAAAGCAATTTCCTCTAATTGAAAACTAACTAAATTAACCCAACCACATATCATATTGGGGACCTAAACATACATGCACAAAAGATCATTATTTCAAATGACTTTAGAATACAACATTTTAACTCTGTGTCTTTAGTGTAATATATACTAAAACCAAATAGAGCTTCTAAGAAATCCCAAATATTATTCAGGTGGCTAATACTGAATAGTAAACCAATAAGTATTACTGTACAGCTGTGTTTAAGTACATGGAGCCCTGCTGCCTTTCTATAACATAGATTTGGGAAATGGGAATAGATATTCTGTTACTAAGACAAGTTGAAGCATTGATTTTGAATAGGATATTAAAGACAATGTTCTGTAAAGCATTTGATAACTTTTAATTCTCTTCCAAGTTACATAGGTAATATGAGCAGACGGGGGTCACTATTTTACTGTTTGCTTAACCTCTGCCTTCTTCCCACAATTTATCAGGATATATTCATGTCCCTCACCATGTGGTAAGATTTTATTTTGCATCAGTCTTTTACTGAACTTCTTAGGCATATGAGTATCTCTTCCACAATATGGGAAAATTAAACCTGTCTGATTTGAACTAGTCAGGTTTGGCTCTAGATAGTGGAGCTGGAAGTAGGAATTTAGGATTACAGATGATAAAAATTCATTGTTTTTATGTCACATGATTTTTGATTAAATGCCTTTTCCAACTCTTAAATCATTTTTCATTTGATATTATTTTCAGATCCTGAGGCATCCAGGTTACTCTTATTTGGGAAAATTGACCTGTCAAATTTTAACACAAATAACAAATAGGTGGATTACTTGAAATATCTTACAGACACAAATTAGAAGATAAAATGTATTTAATTTCTTCCCTGTATCATTTATGGAAATAATTAGAAATTGAATAATCAATCAATAGAAATTAATGCCACTCAAAGCAGGGTACAAGAGACAGAAATGTATTTCCTTGGACACAGGAAAGCCAAAGTGAGATATAATTGGAAGGCATGCTTGGGCATTAATTCTGCCTCCTTTCTTAAGGAGGTAGCCTTGACATTGTAGAGCTTGGTGAGGTCACAGGAAAATCTGTTATTTGTGAATATTCAGTTAAATAAAAGAGTTCAGATTGTTATTTTAACACCATACTGAATGGTGGCCTGACTGTATTATAAAAAATAGTGTTTCAGGAAGCTTAGTCCTTTTTCTTTTTGGATCAGATAGGACTTTACCTTCTTTCAACAGTCATTCATAACTTCTTTCCTTTGCAAATGAAGGTCAGAGAAATCAGACCAAGATACTCTACAACTATTATTTTTCTTGTGAAATCACTTGTTTTTCCAGAAATTTCTGAAATCATTCCTAAACTGAGATTTTGTATTAATTGTGTGTTCGGTCTCCTTCTGCCTATATTAGAGCCAATTATAAAGATGTTTTTATGTTAAACATTCTTTATTTCAAGATTTAGGAGCCAGAAAATGAAATTTCTTTAGCCAGAGATAGTTTCACATTGGTCAAATAGTCATAAAACATTCAGTTCATGTTCTCCACACACCTTTCTGTACTTAAAAAGTTCATTATTGATCACATATATTGTTAAATTCACTTAGTATAAATAATAAATATTTAAAAGATAAAGATTAAATTCATGGATAACAGTAAAGCATATTTTCTTCTATAAGATTCCCTTTCTTAACCCTGTAGAATTTAAAGTTTTCCCTTTCTTTAAAGTGCTTAACAAACCAGAAACCAACTCACAGCAACATATACTGATGAACAAAGGTAAAAGATCTCTGACATGCCCGAGAATATCCATGGAGGACTTTAAAATCCTAAAAGCTTAGATTAGTTCAAACGGAAGCAAAGTGGACATATTCCAGGCTCACATTTTTTCTAGGAAAATAATTGTATCCATTTGAGTCTGGTAGAGATAGGTTTTTGGATGAAATTTGATGGCAGACATAGGATGAAGCTCAATTTTAAAAAAATCATAGTAGAAACATCAAGTAAAAAACATACAGTTAAATTACTATGGAAGTGAAAAATACTGTAGTTTAATAGCACTGACATGGGATGAAAAGCATACCTCTTTTCACATTCAATGGCCAGATTATACCTTTAGTTACGTCAATGACATCCAATAATGGATATGGGCTCACGTTTTGTGCAAAAAGTTAAAACTGACCTAATAATATCACTGAAATTAACTTGAAGGCTAGATAGTAATAAATGTCCACTCAATGAAGTGGAAATTGTGTTTTATTGTAATAAATCAATAAATACTACTATATGGGATATAGTATTTTAAAAGCCTGGGAATTGTGTATTTTTCCACAGCATGCAAAGGGACTTTCATTTTCTAACATAAAGAGAAAAGTAGGGGCTTCCCTGGTGGCGCAGTGGTTGAGAGTCCGCCTGCCGATGCAGGGGACACGGGTTTGTGCCCCGGTGCGGGGGGGATCCCACATGCCGCGGAGCGGCTAGGCCCGTGAGCCATGGCCGCTGAGCCTGCGCGTCCGGAGCCTGTGATCCGCAATGGGAGAGGTCACAACAGTGAGAGGCCCGCGTACCGCCAAAAAAAAAAAGAGAGAGAGAGAAAAGTATATCCAAATCTTCCAAGTCTCAGATTTAGAAGCTGGTCAAATTTAATCTCAGAAATATGTGTGTGTGTGTGTGTGTGTGTATACACACACACACACACACACACACAGTATTTAGCAGCCTCAAAAATGTATATTGTAGAAAATATTAGAATAAATATATTAAGACAAATGGGTTATCATTTTCTAAGTTTATTAAAGGTTGTCAAAGTTGGGATTCTTGATCTATGGAGTCCATTTATGTTTTTTGGGAAGTCCAATTTTTTTTGTATGGGTATGTAGCTTTTTAATTTTTTCAATAAGAATTAGAGTCACTAAAATGAGTAATGGTAATATGAAAATCCAAAACAAGAACCAGTGGAATGGGACTTCCCTGGTGGCACAGTGGTTAAGAATCCGCCTGCCAATGCAGGGGACGTGGGTTTGAGCCCTGGTCCGGGAAGATCCCCCATGCCACGGAGCAACTAAGCCTGTGTGCCACAACTACTGAGCCCACATGCCACAATTACTGAAGCCCGCATGCCTAGAGCCCATGCTCTGCAACAAGAGAAGCCACCGCAATGAGAAGCCTGCGAACCACAACAAAGAGTAGCCACCGCTCGCTGCAACTAGAGAAAGGCCACGCGCAACAACAAAGACCCAACACAGCCAAAAATAAAGATTTAAAAAAAAAAGAGAGAACCAGTGGAGCATTGTTTGGAAGATAGGAAAAACAAGAATGTTCAAGAAAATATACAAAAATAAATAGAAACATAGTCCTAAATTTGAGAAGTGCAGGTTACTTCAAAAATATTTTGTACCTATTCTTGTGAGAGTAATTGTACCATTTACATTTAATTAGTACCATTTTAATTAGTATCATTTAAAACTTAAATTCAGATACAGTTTTCCAAGAGGGTAGTTATATGTTCATGCCCCTAATGTCATATGACAAAGGGGGCTTCATGTGACCACTGAGGTACAGCCAGTCTGCTTAGAGACAGCTTGGGAGCCTCATATAAAGGTGTTAGGTTTCTGCAGGTTTTTACTCTTTTTCTAAATACTTCTAAATGAATAGCATAATGCCAATTATTATCACATTAACTCATCAAATGCTAGTGGGTTTATCTTTCCTTTTTTAATGTTTCAATGTTGTTGATACCACTTTCCAGAGGAGATTGAGAAAAGATCAGTGATCACAGCATAACTTTATGTAGGATGACTATGAGGGTCATGATTTAATACCATTTATCCAAAGTAGAAAGTTTAAATATTTCCATTGTGCCCTTTTTAGGAATTTTCATAATCTTATAATGAACCATCATTTTAGTTTACAGATTTGTCAGAATTGGTTAAAGTTCTCTATTAACAGTGACCTTTCCCTCCTCCAACCCCTAAATAAACAAAGAACATATTTAAAAGCATTTCAAGGTAAGGCTTATTTTTCTTACAGATTAAATCACTTGACTAGGGTTTTATTGCTGAATATGTTCTATATTCTTCCTAATACCAAAACAAAAGTAAAAGTGTGAATGATGAACATGGGTTTTTTAACCAATCAGAGCCTATGTCAAAACTCACTAAAATAATGAATCTTACTGCTGGAAGGAAGCTAAAATGACCTGCTTCACTAAATGTAAAGTGGCAGAAGCATTTACATATTGAAAGCAGTCTTCTTTCTATGGAATCGCAAAACCCCCAAAAGAAAATGAAGCCCTAGGGTAAGAGAATCAGAACAGGACACTTTAAACACACACAAACACATGCATGCATACATACACACATGCACACACCATAAGAATAAAAAAGAATTCTCAGGCACAATGTGAGGCAGAAAAAAAATTAAGCTAAAACAACACAACTGTTCTCATTAGTGAATTTATATAGAACCTCACTAACAAATATTATATTTGAATCTTGTTAGAATGACACTTGGAAATGAAAAACTGGAACCATATTGCCATATCGGATACTGTGTTTAATTCTGGTGAATATAATAAAAGGATTTTTTGTTTGTCTCTTAAAAAGTTTATATATTTGCTAAGTAAAATGCACAATGGTTAAAAGCCTGACCATCAAAAAACAAGTAGCTTGATCTGGAACCCAAGATTGCTTTGAAAGTAATTCTGATGTATGTGTTCTGACATAATTTTATCTGATTAAACCTAATACTATTAATTTAATATAAAAATAAAGGTAATAATTATTATATGCCCACCATGTACTTCTTATGATCTCTGACTTTAAGTCAAGCTTCAAAGTAAATATTAATAATAAGGGTTTACACATAAGGAAACAGGTTTGAATAGTTTAAGTAATCTGCCCAAAATAATAAAACTATGACACAGCAAAGCTAGGTTGTAAACTAAGGAATGTCTTTGTTCCAAATTTTGCAATCTCTTCTATTAAATCATAATAACAGATTAAATTATTAATATTTGGTTTTCTGAGGTATAAGTATAAATTAGATAATCATTAGGTATAAAAGGCTATTAATAAATGGCACTGTTTCAAAACATTTTTACTTATCAGTGTCGGGAAAAGAAAATCACACGCTCTATTCAGTCAATATGGTTTGTACTCTAGGGGATTAGAGGCCATTTCTGTCTGGTTCAAAATTGTATCTGCAATGTAAAACACAGTGCTTGGTACCTAAGAGGTGCTGAGTATTTTTTTGAATAAATGAATGAATATTGGTGGGTTTTATTTAACACTGAAGTTTATTTTGCTATATTAGAAATTAATTCCTCTGTTACCTGCCTTATATTATTGTGATATTTTAAGAACTTAGTAAACAAAGCAGAAAACAAATTGTTCAATAAGGAAAAAAACTCTTTTATGTGGAGGGCAGTAGGGTTTTTGTTTGCTTTGAAAGTATTAAAACTATCTATATATATCTATAGGGAGAGAGAGAATTTTTAAAATATATATATTTTACTGATTAATACAATCAAATTGTAAAATGTAAATTCAGGACATACAAAAGGAATAAACTAGTGATATCATTAGTCATGTTGGACATCTACATTTTCATAATATTTAACTGGAGGAAACTCAAGAACATGATCAAATGTGCACCATGCCAGTAATATTGAATTACTATGATTCTTGGGAAAAACAATCCATCTTACTATTTCCTAAGAAGAGAAATGTGCTATGTGATTGAAAAACTACTTTTCACATGAGCATTGACTCATAAAATGCATAAAGTATTAGTCAACATTCCAAAATGTTAAGGTTAATGCTTACTATTTGTATTAGTTTGCAAGGGCTGCCATAACAACATATCACCGACTAGGTGGCTTAAAGAAGACTAATTTATTTTTTCACTATCCTGGAGGCTAGAAGTTCATGATCAATATATGGTCAGGTCTTATTTCTTCTGAGGTCTCTTTCCTTGGCTTGCAAATAGCCACCTTCTGTGTCTTCACCTGGTCTTCCCTTTGTGCACATGTGCCCCTGGTGTCTCTCTGTATATTATAATCTCCTCTTTTTATAAAGACACAAGTCAGAATAGATTAGGGCCCACCAAGCCAGCCTCATTTTTAACTTAACTACCTCTTTAAAGAACCTACCTCCATATATAGTCATTTTCTGAGGTACTGGAGGTTAGGACTTGAACATATGAATTTGGAGGAACACAGTTCAGCTTATAACACTAATACAAATATTACAATTAATTAAGTATAACTTGTTTAGGTAATCAAGATTGGTTCATCTAGGAGATGACAATTGAATCCAAGGTAAAAAGAAAAAGTCAAAAGTAGGCAAGACATAAAGCAGTGAAGACACTAAAACCCCAAATTTTTTTAAAAAGCAGAAAATAAAACTGTTTTAATTCTAATCAATGTGTTATTTTCTAAGCAATTCTAAAATTTTGCTTTCCTGCATTGCCTGGATCATGAAACAACATTTTCAACCATCATTACTATTCTCTTTTAGAGAAAATTATTTAAGAAAATTGACAGCATTCAAATATGTTGTTTATATATTTTTTACTTCAATCATATTTTAATCTTAGATTTATTTTTAGAGCCCATAATTATACATTTTAGGCAAAATGTAATATAAGATATGATGATCCTAGGACTGCTGAATACTGGATTGTTACCAGATAAGACAACACTCCTTCTCCTGAGATTCTCAGCAGAGAAAAACATCAAATATGAACAAAAACAAAAAGCAAAAGCATTGATTGTTAATTGGCCTTACACTCTTACTTCTCAATTCAGTAGGCTCTGTTAATAGGGTGCAACTAGTGGCTTAAAAGGGATACCTGAATTGTCTCTGTGTGGCCCTAAGTATAGAGCCAACTGAAGACTAAGAGTCTTCAGAGTGGGTAAAAAAATGGGGAGGGAGGGCTTCCCTGGTGGCGCAGTGGTTAAGAATCTGCCTGCCAATGCAGGGGACATGGGTTCAAGCCCTGGTCCAGGAAGATCCCACATGCCACGGAGCAACTAAGCCCGTGCACCACAACTGCTGAGCCTGCGCCCTAGAGCCCGCGAGACACAACTACTGAGCCCATGTGCCACAACTACTGAAGCCCATGCACCTACAGCCTGTGCTCCACAACAAGAGAAGCCACCGCAATGAGAAGTCCGTGCACCACAACGAACAGTAGCCCCCTCTTGCTGCAAGTAGAGAAAGCCTGCGTGCAGCAATGAAGACCCAACGCAGCCAAAAATAAATATTAAAAAAAAAATGGGGAGGGAGGTTCATATCTCCTACTATAAAGCATGGAATCCTCCATTGTTGACATCCAGCATCATGAAAGTACAGAGCCAACTACTTTTACTCTCCACGATAATGACTGTTAGAAAACAAGGGCCACAAATTTTATGGTATTTGACATCTCAATAAACACATTGAAAATCACTTTGGGAATAGAATAATTCTCAGTGGCATATTTGAAAAATGGCTAGAAAATAAATATGAAAGAAGTTTTGGTATAATTATAGTCAATATTAAGAAAACTAACACAGTACTGGACAAATAATTTCCCTGTTCCACAAATAATATTATTCCATCCTCAACCTATTCCCGCCATGCCTTTTCTTTCCTTTCTGTTCAGGAAATGCTTTGCACACATACATTTGATGTTGGATATTACTGTTAAGTTTGTCCCTTAAATTTTCAGACCTTTGTAAAAAGAATTGACTTACTATTCTTGTTAGTTTTCCTTCAGGATGCTACATGTAACTTAAAAATCAATGGAATTACGGATATGGGTGTGTGTGTGTTTGTGTGTGTGTGTGTACAGAATGTCTTATTTTAGAGTCATTTTCTAATTACTATATTTGTCAACCTACTCACAGTTATTAGGGACACTTAGTCCACTATCATACATGTTTTTATTTCTTTACAAAATAGTTTTTTTCACGTTTAATCAAAATTGCCAATTATCTGCATTTGCCTAATGATCTCCTGATGTGTGATGTGTTACCAGGAGGACAATGTAGAAGGTTAAGAAGGATGAAATGCTATGAAACATTCTGTGCTTTTTAGGATATCCTTCTTTTGGCCCTGAAACCTGAAATTATGGCTAATATAATAATATAATAACCACAGTAAGAAAAACTTTTAAACATTTTACTTGCCATTCAATGTAATATCATATATTAAGTTAAATATTATGCCCCCAATATTTTTCATTATTCAAAGAAAGAAGGAAGCTTGTAAAAATAACAAGTGAAATATATAAATTAAAAAAATAAACATATGCTGGGCTTCCCTGGTGGTGCAGTGGTTGAGAGTCTGCCTGCCGATGCAGGGGACATGGGTTCGTGCCCCGGTCCGGGAAGATCCCACATGCCGTGGAGCGGCTGGGCCCGTGAGCCATGGCCGCTGAGCCTGCGTGTCCAGAGCCTGTGCTCCACAACGGGAGAGGCCACAACAGTGAGAGGCCCGTGTACCGCAAAAAAATAAATAAATACATAAATAAATAAAATAAACATATGCTTATCTCATCAGCAAAGCACACTGCCAAAAATAAGAACACATTTTGATAGTTTAGTATTTAACTATATAAACTCTTATGAAAAATGTTTCAACATATAAAGACCATAATAGAAATATTCTTTGCTAAAACATTTTCCTTTACTATCAGTGCCATTTTCATGTGACTCAGGAAGATTATATTCCATATATTTACAATTAAATTCTATTCAATAAGAGAAAAATAATACTTAATGCATTTCATACAGACTATTGTTGCTAGAGTTTCTCAAGATCTAGACCTATGGGGTCATAATCCATGGATTCTAAAGTAAAATTACATCTTTATATGCTATATCGCCATCTAGCTCACTGCCTAGGTTATTTACTCATTTATACATATTTGGAGAGGGGCGTACATGAGATTTTATATATCTCTGTGTGTTAAATGCATGATGTTATATATGCACAAAAACATATCGTGAGTATGCACCATGTATTTAAAAAATCAAGACATATACATATATTCAAATAGTACTTCATTTACTGCTGATGCTGTTAAATTTCTTTTTAAATAATTATCACTTGATATCAGCAAAATACATTTCAATATTCACAAACAGAGAGAGCCCCTAATATATGAGCCCATTCCAACATTCATAGTTCACTGGATTACACCATTTTACAAATGGCATGACCATGAAATTGGACTGGGTCTGCTTCACAAAATCTTGAATAAAAAAACCATGTAACTATGATGAACTAAAATTATTTCCTAAATAAAAGACTATAATCAAAGTATGTCAGTTACATATGGTTTTACTGATTTATTGAATACTAGTTAAAATAGTATTATACACTTAGCTGACATTTTCCCAGTAGAACAAGTTTTTTAGAAATTTGACTTGTGCTCATACTGAACACACACACACACAATTAATAGGGATGCACATACATTACAGCAAAGAGTAACGGTCATCTCCATGAAGATTTGTGTTACACACTAAATTATTCTGCTACTGTTGCAATAAACTAACAGACCACCAGAAAATTCAGTGGCCTATCTAGCAAGCATTTATTCTTCTACTCATGGTCTGTTTAACAACTGGGTGACATTGCATCATATTTCAGTGACCTCGACTTGGCTCTGGGATTTGGGTAGGGTTCAGATATATTCCACATGTGTTCACATTCTCTGTGGGCAAGCACTACCCAGGGATATTACTTTCATGGTCGACCGAGGAGTAAAAGAGTTCAAGCCAAACCACACAAGAACCAAAACCACTCACAGATCATTGAACAAACCAAGTCAAAGGCAAATCCATAATCTGTGCAGAAGAAAAGCATACTATACCCCAAGGGATATGGAATAGTGAGTGAAAGCAAAAAATATTATGAACTAATACATATACACAAAAATATGCTTTAAGGACTGATATATATATAATTTTTCTGGTAAATTGAGTTATTTGTATTAATAAACTTAGAACAATTTTAGATTTACAGAATTATTGTGAAGATAGAGTTCCCATATGGCCCATGCCCAGTCCCCCATATTATTAAAATCTTATATTAGTATGATACATTTGTCACAATTAATATTGATATATTTTATTAACTGAAGTTCATGCTTTATTATGATGTCCTCAGTTTTTTCTTAATGCCCCATTTCAGTTTCAGGATTTCATCCAGCATACCATCTTGCATCTAATAGTGTTGTTTCTTTAGACTCCTCTTGTCTATGACAGTTTCTCAGACATTCCTTGGTTTTGATGATCTTAACAGTTTTGATTACTGTTCACCATTTTGTAGAATGTCTCTCAATTGGGATTTGTCTGATTTTTGTCCCATGATTAGACTGGGGTTGTGTATTTTTTGGAGGAAGATCTCAGAAGTAAAATGCCATTCTTAGCACATTGCATCATGAGTATATACTGTCAGTATGACACCATTTTTGATGCTAACCTTGATCATGTAACTTGAGGTAGTGTTTATTAGGTTTTGCCACTGTCAAGTAACTTTCTTCCCTTCCATACTGTATTCCTGAAAAAAGTCATTATGCACAGCTCACACTTAAGGTGTGGGGAGTTAATCTGTACCTTCTGAAGGGTAGCATATCTACATAAATGGTTTTAAATTCTTCTGTGCAGGAAATTTGTCTATTATTCCTCATTTATTCAATCATTTCTTTATATCAACATGAATGCATGGATATTTTATATCTTATAATCTAAAAGTATTCTATTTTGTTTCTCAAATTGTGCCAGGTCTTTTGGCTGGCCCCTGTATCACTTTTGTATTTCTTCATCATTGTGTGTGTGTGTGTGTGTGTGTGTGTGTGTGTGTGTGTGTGTGTCTCACTTCCTTACTTTCTGGCACTACAAAATACTCTACAATCATCATACACATTTTCTGTCCCAGTCCTAGACATAGCCATTTCTCCAAAGAGTACTGGTTGCATTTTGGAGAATGGTATTACGAAACAAGATCTGGCCATCAACTGTAGTTATTGCTACTGGGTTTTGTTGACTTGAACTATTTTTGAGTATACAAATGTAAGTATCCATAGGAAGTTAGACATTTAAAGATAAAAATTACTTATTAATGCAATATCTTCTCTTCCAACAGATTACATGCTTCTAAGAGTCAAATAAAACTAACTTGGGGTACTATACATTTAGGAAAAGCATAGGGATAGAAATTTTGGGATATATTTCTAGAAAATGTGCATCTTTGCATATATGTGTGTGTATATAAACACACATATGGATATATTTTATATATGTACATATATGTATATAAACATATACACATTAAAATAAAGATATACATATGTGTATATTACTATATAGGAGAGTGCAAAAGATAAAAGTTAAAATTGTTTCCAGATTCAACCCTGATCATTCCTTTATATAACAAAAATTTTTGGTCATTTTAATATGTAAATAACTTATAGGAAAGGGGATAAATATAAATTAATACATATATATCTGATTTCAATCTTTGTTAATAATTTCTCAGCAACCAATATAGACAATTTTGATAAAGATTATATGTGACCTTGAAAACCACATAAATTCAAGTTTCCAATTTCATCAGCTTTGCCCTGTATTTCAGCTAACTACTTTCTGGTTTCTCTTTCTGTCTTCCTTGACCATGCTCTGATTCTCAGCCAAATCTATATACCTTAGATTGAAGATGCTCAGTCAGATTTGTTTGTTTTGAGTATTTGCATGTGGTATGACAAATACAGGATTGTATATAAAGACATTATGTCTGAAGCCGGGCTTAGCCTCTGTTGCTGAGTCAATTTTGGTACAACAAGAGGAGTGGTCAAATGAAAACTACAATGAGGTATCACCCCACACTGGTCAGAATGGCCATCATCAAAAGTTCTACAAACAAAAAATAAATGCTGGAGAGGGTGTGGAGAAAAGGTAATCCTCCTACACTTTGGTGGGAATGTAAATTGGTACAACCACTATGGAGAACAGTATGGAAGTTCCTTAAAAGACTAAAAATAGAACTAACGTGTGAGCCAGCAATCCCACTCCTGGACATATATCTGGAGAAAAACATAATTCGAAAAGATGTTTGCACTATTTACAATAATCAAGACATGGAAGCAACTTAAATGTCCACTGGCAGAGGAATGGATAAAGAAGATGTGGTATATATACAATGGAATATTACTTAGCCATAGAATAGAACAAAATTATGCCATTTGCAGCAACATGGATGGACCTAGAGATTATCATATTAAGTGAAGTCAGTCAGATAAAGACAAATATCATATGATATCACTTATATGTGGAATCTTAAAAAAATGATACTAATTAACTTATTTACAAAACAGAAACAGACTCACCAGCTTTGAAAACAAACTTATGGTTACCAAAGGGGAAACATGGTGGGGTAGGGATACATTAGGAGTTTGGGATTAACATATACACACTACTATATATAAAATAGATAACCAACAAGGACCTCCTGTATAGCACAGGGAACTCTACTCAATATTCTGTAATAATCTATATGGGAAAAGAATCTGAAAAAGAATGGATATATGCATTTGTATAACTGAATAGGTATATACCTGAGACTAATGCAACATTGTAAATCAACTATACTCCAGTATAAAAAATTAATTTTAAAAAAGAGGGGTAGTGAGGAATAGTTGGGGCTAGTGTTTAGCAAGGGTCAGTGGGAAATGTTCAGTTCTTCTATTATATTACACAGTAGTTATGTTTGGGGTAAGTGGAGAAAAATATGAGCTTATTTTAGGGACTTAGATGTTTATTCCTCAATAACATGGTCATTGCTTTATCAAATAACAAAAGCATAACCCCAGGTTGTGGGCAGCATTGAATTCAAGAAACAAGAGTGTGAGTCATCATTAGGAATGACTGAGGCCAGTGAAAGTAGCACCAGTGAAATTTAATTTACCTACCAAGTCTCAGACTATTTGGAAAAACAGTGTGTTAGAACACTATGTTTCATATATAATAAATAATATGTACCTAGAGATTGTAAATTAAGGAAAACATGATCTTTCCACAGATAATTCATGTCTAATTCCACTTACATAGCATTTAAATATGTTCCACGCCTTTTATATGCATTATGGTTCCCTACGTGTTACATTTGGTGTTATGCTATAAATTGTTAGTGAGAATTTTTCCTAAGTGCCTGGACAATTTAGGAAAAAAAACTACTGATTTTTGACTTGTCATTCAGATATTATTTAGTAAACCCTATATCTTAGTAAATAAATAGTTATTTACAAAGCAATCTGTGAGGGATACAAAAAAAAATAAGATATGGTTCCTGTTCTGTGAATTTGAAGTCTAGAATTTCAATACCCAAGATACATTTTGGGGGGACTCTTAAAGCACAAATGTCTAAAATCATAACATATCAAGAAGTGTGAAATCTTGCTGATATACAAAAATATGAGAAAACCTAGATATGATGTTGCTAACCTAAAAATCCTTAAAATCTAAAATCAAAACTTGGAAAGAAAGGAAAGATCAACACAAATAGCAACTGTTTGCCAATAATTCTTTACTACATTGCCTTTAACTTTACATTCTTTTTATAATATTAAATATCTTCTCTTTCCTATATGTTGATTGGTTTCTTCTAGAGACAAAGGATTTTTTATGGTATAATATAAGAACTTGTCAACTTTATGGGAAAAGGAATTAAAACTTAATATCTTACATAGAACATGATGTGTTCAAGACAGCCTACATTTTTTTGTTTAGCAGACTTGCAATCAAGGAGTGAGGAGTGACATCAATCAAACTGTTAGCCTTGCTCCTTGATACCAATGCCGATCTGTGTGGATACTCATCACTCTACTCTCAGGAAAGCCTAAGTGTCCCCACCTAGTGTCACTGTACTTAGGCTCTCCATTTATTTAGTGTTTTGTAGCCAAGCTGTCCACAATATGAAACCTATAGTTGTCATACATTTGAAAGTACTTGTCACAAGATTAGTATTCAGAATTCAGTGGATTTGTACTTTCTTAATAGCACCAGGCAAACTGGAGAAAAAAAAAAAAAGACTGCAATTCTTTCTGGAGATGACATCTAATATACACACCAAAATCTCCACCCTGATGTGTTCTGTCTTCATAATTCTGTGGGTAATGAGGTACTACAGACTGCAGCCCTCTTCCATACTCAAGTTGTAGAACTTCATCATCTACTATGGTATCTAGCTACTTCCTTCACCATAGTAATTGTGCCTCATTTATCTTTATTTTGCCAGCATCTGGCATGGAGTATGACAAGAAGTGATTTTTCACAAATATTTATAGAATACAGTTGAATCAATAAACTTGAAAACAATGACCCAAATGCCCACAAAAGGAATTGCTTTAATTGGCCTGAGTTAACAGAAACAAGAAAAATCATAAAATCTTAAAACAACAGTAAGAGCACAAAAAGTATGGATACAGTATATATGAAACTCTCTTAACCAACATTGGCAGTTTTTACATTTTCTTATTTACAGGAGACAATAGTCCAGATAAGGAAAAAATAGAATTTACATATTTAATATTGGCAGATTTTACTTTTGTGTTTATTCTTGTGATACCCACAAGATACCCCCCAAATTCACTATACAGAGTAACTTGTTGAATAACTAAGGCACAGATCTGAATCACGATTATTCATCTACATGTTCCACTCAGTGAGTGGATAGAGCCAGCCATCTATCACCTGCATGTCAGCCAAGCTTTGTTACCTGTATAAGCAGGATGAATGGTGACTTCAGTAAGATCTACTGGATTCCTGTTATCTGACTTCATCCTGTCACACACTGTATTTTATTGTCATTCTTATTTACCCACTACCTGAAGTTGGAGCAGTGAAACACTGTATATCACTTTAGCTTTTATTTATTTATTTTTATTTTTAACATCTTTATCGGAGTATGATTGCTTTACAATGGTGTGTTAGTTTCTGCTGTATAACAAAGTGAATCAGCTATACATATACATATATCCCCATATTTTCTCCCTCTTGCATCTCCCTCCCACCCTCCCTATCCCACCACTCAGAGGCAAATATAGTTTTGGTCATTGTTGATAAGATGATAAGCATTGGTTTTATAGAATCATAAAAGTCATTTTTTTGGATCGATTTCATTTTGTGGTGAAAATAAATGCGTTAGTATTATTTGGGAAACTGGGGCTTCTCAGGAATCTTAAAACTTGTCTATAAATGCGAATGTATAAATAAATTAATTTTGAATTAAATTTAAAGTTTCTTCTTTAAAATGTTTCTGAAAATTCTTCCAAAAAAATAGCCATGAAATATGAATGTCTCCATTTTTAAAAAGCACATCTAAAAGCAACAAAAAGAAAAAAAATCCAAAGTTAAACTTTAAAAGATATAAATTTTATTGAACATATTTTTGGAATAGTGCATTAAACTCAGTAGATGACAGCTTGCTTATTTTATTTCAAAGGGAGTGAAACTAGTTTGGTTGGCTTTCAGAGCTTTTCAAATCCAGCACAAGAATTTGAAAACCTTTGTGTGTGTCTGCACATGTATATGTGACAGAAAGGGAAAAGGAGGCATTCTATCACAAAGAAAAATAAAATCATTAGGAAGGCACAGATTCACACAATTTAAAATGACAGAATCAGTTTACTGAGAGATTACAATTTAACATGCAATTGTAATGTGCTCACAAGTTTTCTGGGACCAAGCTTAGCTAGCCCTTTTTAAAAATCCTTAGCCTGTTCTTACTAGTGTTATACAAAATACTTAAAGGCTTTTGATTCATTTTCCTGATTAGTAAGTTAACTTTTCTTAAACGAAGCAGTAAATTCTACAATGTATGTAATCAAAATTAAAATTTCCCATGGATCTAAGAATTTGAAAAGTAAACAGCTTTATAATACAGTGGTTTTAGAAATAATGCTGTAAAAGTTAAAATTGAATGGTCTTTGCTTCAGTTGAGGCTTCACCTGATCTCTAAAATATGAGATATATCAAATTTTGGACATGGTTTAAGTATTGAAAAAATAGACTGAAGATGTATTTTAAAAGAGTAGTATCTGAAACAAGATGCAAAATATATAAGATTGATAAGTGAGGTAGGGCAAATAATGTGAGGAACAATGTTGGAAAGAGTAAAAAATCATGAGAGTAAAGGCCTACATTGTTCAACTTTAAAGTCGTTTGCAACATTTCCTTGCCTTCAACTCACTTCAAGAATCATAAACTTGAAAGTGTCCTAAAGGCTTCTGATTTTTGTGGAGTTCAAGAACAATAACCAAAAAAAAAAAAAAAAAGTAGTGTATGATAAACCCCCTCAGAGTTTATCACAACTGAATCAGCAAAAGATTCAAACAGCTCCAGTCAGCAGCCCCTGGAGGTGCTGGAAGAGGAGTTAATGTTATGAACAAGATCAGTGCCTTGTGGTTGCACTTGAAGTATAGCTTCTGCCTTTCATTTGGGTTAAGCAAGTGACCTTAAGTTCTGGAAAAAAAACAACTACAGTTAGAATTAGAGACAGAGACAAAGAAGAAATATATACCAAGGCAGAGGAGAAAGAATGAGAAAGAATAAGGGGTATAAAGCTGCACTGACCTATATGGTAACCATTAGCCATGTGAAGTTATTCAAATTTCAATTAATTAAAATTAAATAAAATTAAAAATTCACTTCCTCAGACTTGCTAGCCTCATTTCAAGTGCTCAGTATTTACACATGGCTACTCATTACCATATTGAACAGTGCAGATGGAGGGCATTTCCATTTTCTCAGAAAGTTATGGTTCAAAGGGCTAATATGGACAAAGACGGAGAAATAAAAAGACAGCAGGGACATAATTAGAGGCTAAAATTGAGTGATAATAGAGAGAGACTGGGTTACAGTTAGAGGTAGATGTGGGAGAGAGAATACAAAAAGATGATACAAAGAATTCCTTTTATAACTTAAAAAAAATTAAGACAGCGTAGAATATAGGAATAATAGGTGCAGAAAAAGTATAGAAGCCCACAATCACCTGAGTGGTTTATGATTTTTAAAAAATCCGTAACTATCAACTCAGCATACATGACATTCAGACTTTAAGAAACTAACCACCAAAAAGACCAAAATAGGGTCACTGAATTTATAGTCTAAGTACCAAGATCATTTAACGGTTTTTGTTTGACTTTTTAAAGCACATACAATTAAAATTTCAGATTTGCTCATCCTTCCTCTCTTCATTTGTATATGAGATAGAATAGCTGCCTTACTAGGTCAGGAAGTACGTGGGTACATGTAAAGAAAAAAACAATAGATTATGAAAAAAATCATAGCAAAGATAAACATTTTAAAATGTATATGTAAATTTTTACAATTTGAAGTCCTAATACTCAATTTTTTCTTTATTCTGAAAAATTGAATATGAATTTTATACAGAATATAGATTATTAATATTTAAATGAAAAAATTTTCAAAGATCAAGAAATTTAATGCAGAAATGAATGATAATGATCTGAATTTTATATAGGAAAAATGCACAATTTGGAAGAAAAATTCCATTAAAATCCAACTAGAGGGGGGACCTTGAAGATGGCGGAAGAGTAAGACGCGGAGATCACCTTCCTCCCCACAGATACACCAGAAATACATCTACACGTGAAACAACTCCTACAGAACACCTACTGAACGCTGGCAGAAGACCTCAGACCTCCCAAAAGGCAAGAAACTCCCCACGTACTTGGGTAGGGCAAAAGAAAAAAAAAGAAAAAACAGAGACAAAAGAATAGGGACTGCACCTGCACAAGTGGGAGGGAGCTGTGAAGGAGGAAAAGTTTCCACACACGAGGAAGCCCCTTCGCGGGCGGAGACTGCGGAAGGCGGAGGGGAGAGCTTCGAAGCCGCGGAGGAGTGCACAGCAACGGGTGCGGAGGGCAAAGCGGAGAGATTCCCGAAGAGAGGATCGGTGCCGACCGGCACTCACCAGCCCGAGAGGCTTGTCTGCTCACCCGCCGGGGCGGGCGGGGCTGTGAGCTGAGGCTCTGAGGCTCGGGTTTCGGTTTCGGACAGAGCGCAGGGAGAGGACTGGGGTTGGCGGCTTGAACATAGCCTGAAGGGGTTAGTGCACCACGGCTAGCCGGGAGGGAGTCCGGGGAAAAGTCTGCACCTGCCAAAGAGGCAAGAGACTTTTTCTTCCCTCTTTATTTCCTGGTGCGTGAGGAGAGGGGTTTAACAACGCTGCTTAAAGGAACTCCAGAGACGGGCGTGAGCCGCTGCTAAAAGCGCGAACCCCAGAGACTGGTGGGAGACGCTAAGGCTGCTGCTGCCGCCACCAAGGGGCCTGTGTGCGAGCACAGGTCACTCTCCACACCCCTCTTCCGCGGAGCCTGTGCAGCCCGCCACTGCCAGGGTCCCGGGATCCAGGGACAACTTCCCCGGGAGAACGCACAGCACGCCTCAGGCTGGTGCAAAGTCACGCAGGCCTTTGCCGCCGCAGGCCCGCCCCGCACTCTGTGCCCCTCCCTCCCCGCCGGCCTGAGTGCGCCAGAGCCCCCGAATCAGCGGCTCTTTTAACCCCGTCCTGTCTGAGCAAAAAACAGACGCCCTCTAGCAACCTACACGCAGTGGCAGGGCCAAATCCAAAGCTGAGCCCCTGGGAGCTGTGAGAACAAAGAAGAGAAAGGGAAATCTCTCCCAGCAGCCTCAGAAGCAGCGGATTAAAGCTCCACAATCAACTTGATATACCCTGCATCTGTGGAATACATGAATAGACAACGAATCATCCCAAATTAAGGAAGTGGACTTTAGGAGCAAGATCTATGATTTCTTCCCCTTTTCCTCTTTTTGTGAATGTGTATGTGTATGCTTCTGTGTGAGATCTTGTCTGTATAGTCTTGCTTCCACCATTTGTCCTAGGGTTCTATCCGTCCATGGTTTTTTTAAAAAAAATTTTTCTTAATAATCAATTTTAATTTTAATAACATTATTATACTTTACCTTCGTTCTTTCTTTCTTTCTTTCTTTCCTTCCTTCCGTCCCTCCTTTAGACAACGAATCATCCCAAATTGAGGAGGTGGTCTCTGAGAGCAAGATTTATGATTTTTCCCCCTTTACCACTTTTAGTGAGGGTGTATGTGTATGCTTCTGTGTAAGATTTTGTCTGTATAGCTTTGCTTCCAACATTTGTCCTAAGGTTCTATCCATCCCTTTTTTTTTTTCTAAATAAGAATTTCTTAATTCAGTAACTTTATTATACTTTATTTTATTTTTACTGTATCTTCTTTCTTTCTGTCTTTTTTCCTTCTTTCCCTCCTCCTTCCTTCCTCCCTTCCTCCTTCCCTCCTTTCTTTCCTTCTTGCCTTCTTTCCTTCTTTGCTTCTTTCTTTCTTTCTTCCTTCCTTCCCTCCTTTCCTTCTTTCTTTCCTCATACTTCTACTAATTCCCTCTACTTTTTCTCCCTTTTATTCTGAGCCGTGTGGATGAAAGGCTCTTGGTGCTCCAGCCAGGAGTCAGGGCTCTGCCTCTGAGGTAGGAGAGCCAACTTCAGGACACTGGTCAACAAGAGACCTCCCAGCTCCACATAATATCAAACGGCGAAAATCTCCCAGAGACCTCCATCTTAACACCAGCACCCAGCTTCACTCAACGACCAGCAAGCCACAGTGCTGGACAACCTATGCCAAACAACTAGCAAAACAGGAACACAACCCCACCCATTAGCAGAGAGGCTGCCTAGAATCATAATAAGGCCACAGACACCCCAAAACACACCACCAGACGTGAACCTGCCCACTAGAGAGACAAGATCCAGCCTCATCCACCACAACACAGGCACTAGGCCCCTCCACCAGGAAGCCTACACAACCCACTGAACCAACCTTAGCCACTGGAGACAGACATCAAAAACAGCAGGAACTACGAACCTGCAGCCTGCAAAAAGGAGACCCCAAACACAGTAAGATAAGCAAAATGAGAAGACAGAAAAACACACAGCAGATAAAGGAGCAAGATAAAAATGCACCAGACCTAACAAATGAAGAGGAAATAGGCAGTCTACCTGAAAAAGAATTCAGAATAATGATAGTAAGGTTGATCCGAAATCTTGGAGATAGAATGGACAAAATGCAAGAATCAGTTAACAAGGACCTAGAAGAAATAAAGATGAAACAAGCAATGATGAACAACACAATAAATGAAATTAAAAGTACTCTAGATGGGATCAATAGCAGAATAACTGAGGCAGAAGAACGGATAAGTGACCTGGAAGATAAAATAGTGGAAATAACTACTGCAGAGCAGAATAAAGAAAAAAGAATGAAAAGAACTGAGGACAGTCTCAGAGACCTCTGGGACAACATTAAACGCACCAACATTCGAATTATACGGGTCCCAGAAGAAGAAGAGAAAAAGAAAGGGACTGAGAAAATATTTGAAGAGCTTATAGTTGAAAATTTCCCCATAATGGGAAAGGAAATAGTTAATCAAGTCCAGGAAGCACAGAGAGTCCCATACAGGATAAATACAAGGAGAAATACGCCAAGACACATATTAATCAAACTGTCAAAAATTAAATACAAAGAAAGCATATTAAAACCAGCAAGGGAAAAACAACAAATAACACATGAGGGAATCCCCATAAGGTTAACAGCTGATCTCTCAGCAGAAACCCTACAAGCCAGAAGGGAGTGGCAGGACATACTGAAAGTGATGAAGGAGAAAAACCTGCAGCCAAGACTACTCTACCCAGCAAAGATCTCATTCAGATTTGATGGAGAAATTAAAACCTTTACAGACAAGCAAAAGCTGAGAGAGTTCAGCACCACCAAACCAGCTTTACAACAAATGCTAAAGGATCTTCTCTAGGTAAGAAACACAAGAGAAGGAAAAGACCTATAATAATGAACCCCAAACAATTTAGAAAATGGGAATAGGAACATACATGTCGATAATTACCTTAAATGTAAATGGACTAAATGCTCCCACCAAAAGACACAGATTAGCTGAATGGATACAAAAACAAGACCCTTATATATGCTGTCTACAAGAGACCCACTTCAGACCTAGAGACACATACAGACTGAAAGTAAGGGGATGGAAAAAGATATTTCATGCAAATGGAAACCAAAAGAAAGCTGGAGTAGCAATGCTCATATCAGACAAAATAGACTTTAAAATAAGGACTATTAAAAGAAGGACAAAGAAGGACACTACATAATGATCAAGGGATCGATCCAAGAAGAAGATATAACAATTGTAAATATTTATGCACCCAACATAGGAGTACCTCAATACATAAGGCAAATACTAACAGCCATAAAAGGGGAAATCGACAGTAACACATTCATAGTAGGGGACTTAAACACTCCACTTTCACCCATGGACAGATCATCCAAAATGAAAATAAATAAGGAAACTCAAGCTTTAAATGATACATTAAACAAGACGGACTTAATCGATATTTATAGGACACTCCATCCAAAAACAACAGAATACACATATTTCTCAAGTGCTCATGGAACATTCTCCAGGATAGATCATATCTTGGGTCACAAATCAAGCCTTGGTAAATTTAAGAAAATTGAAATTGTATCAAGTATCTTGTCTGACCACAACGCCATGAGACTAGATATCAATTACAGGAAAAGATCTGTAAAAAATACAAACACATGGAGGCTAAACAATACACTACTTAATAATGAAGTGATCACTGAAGAAATCAAAGAGGAAATCAAAAAATACCTAGAAACAATGACAATGGAGACACAACGACCCAAAACTTGTGGGATGCAGCAAAAGCAGTTCTAAGGGGGAAGTTTATAGCAATACAAGCCCACCTTAAGAAGCAGGAAACATCTCGAATAAACAACCTAACCTTGCACCTCAAGCAATTAGAGAAAGAAGAACAAAAAAACCCCAAAGCTAGCAGAAGGAAAGAAATCATAAAAATCAGATCAGAAATAAATGAAAAAGAAATGAAGGAAACAATAGCAAAGATCAATAAAACTAAAAGCTGGTTCTTTGAGAAGATAAACAAAATAGATAAACCACTAGCCAGACTCATCAAGAATAAAAGGGAGAAGACTCAAATCAATAGAGTTAGCAATGAAAAAGGAGAGGTAACAACTGACACTGCAGAAATAAAAGAGATCATGAGAGATTACTACAAGCAACTCTATGCCAATAAAATGGACAATCTGGAAGAAATGGACAAATTCTTAGAAATGCACAACCTGCCAAGACTGAATCAGGAAGAAATAGAAAATATGAACAGACCAATCACAAGCACTGAAATTGAAACTGTGATTAAAAATCTTCCAACAAAGAAAAGCCCAGGACCAGATGGCTTCACAGGCGAATTCTATCAAACATTTAGAGAAGAGCTAACACCTATCCTTCTCAAACTCTTCCAAAATATAGCAGAGGGAGGAACACTCCCAAACTCCTTCTACGAGGCCACCATCACCTTGATACCAAAACCAGACAAGGATGTCACAAAGAAAGAAAACTACAGGCCAATATCACTGATGAATATAGATGCAAAAATCCTCAACAAAATACTAGCAAACAGAATCCAACAGCACATTAAAAGGATCATACACCATGATCAAGTGGGGTTTATTCCAGGAATGCAAGGATTCTTCAATATATGCAAATCTATCAATGTGATAAACCATATTAACAAATTGAAGGAGAAAAACCATATGATCATCTCAATAGATGCAGAAAAAGCTTTTGACAAAATTCAACACTCATTTATGATAAAAACCCTGCAGAAAGTAGGCATAGAGGGAACTTTCCTCAACATAATAAAGGCCATATATGACAAGCCCACAGCAAACATCATCCTCAATGGTGAAAAACTGAAAGCATTTCCACTAAGATCAGGAACAAGACAAGGTTGCCCACTCTCACCACTATTATTCAACATAGTTTTGGAAGTTTTAGCTACAGCAATCAGAGAAGAAAAGGAAATAAAAGGAATCCAAATCGGAAAAGAAGAAGTAAAGCTGTCACTGTTTGCAGATGACATGATCCTATACATAGAGAATCCTAAAGATGCTACCAGAAAACTACTAGAGCTAATCAATGAATTTGGTAAAGTGGCAGGATACAAAATTAATGCACAGAAATCTCTGACATTCCTATATACTAATGATGAAAAATCTGAAAGTGAAATCAAGAAAACACTCCCATTTACCATTGCAACAAAAAGGATAAAATATCTAGGAATAAACCTACCTAAGGAGACAAAAGACCTGTATGCCGAAAATTATAATACACTGATGAAAGAAATTAAAGATGATACAAATAGATGGAGAGATATACCATGTTCTTTGATTGGAAGAATCAACATTGTGAAAATGACTCTACTACCCAAAGCAATCTATAGATTCAATGCAATCCCTATCAAACTACCACTGGCATTTTTCACAGAACTAGAACAAAAAATTTTGCAATTTGTATGGAAACACAAAAGATCCCGAATAGTCAAAGCAATCTTGAGTATGAAAAAAGGAACTGGAGGAATCAGGCTCTCTGACTTCAGACTATACTACAAAGCTACAGTTATCAAGACGGTATGGTACTGGCACAAAAACAGAAAGATAGATCAATGGAACAGGATAGAAAGCCCAGAGATAAACCCACGCACATATGGACACCTTATCTTTGATAAAGGTGGCAGGAATGTACAGTGGAGAAAGGACAGCCTCTTCAATAAGTGGTGCTGGGAAAATTGGACAGGTACATGTAAAAGTATGAGATTAGATCACTCCCTAACACCATACACAAAAATAAGCTCAAAATGGATTAAAGACCTAAATATAAGGCCAGACACTATCAAAGTCTTAGAGGAAAACATAGGCAGAACACTCTATGACATAAATCACAGCAAGATCCTTTCTGACCCACCTCCTAGAGTAATGGAAATAAAAACAAAAATAAACAAATGGGACCTAATGAAACTTCAAAGCTTTTGCACAGCAAAGGGAACCATAAACAAGACCAAAAGACAGCCCTCAGAATGGGAGAAAATATTTGCAAATGAAGCAACCGACAAAGGATTAATCTCCAAAATTTACAAGCAGCCCATGCAGCTCAATAACAAAAAAACAAACAACCCAATCCAAAAATGGGCAGAAGACCTAAATAGACATTTCTCCAAAGAAGATATACAGACTGCCAACAAACACATGAAAGAATGCTCAACATCATTAATCATTAGGGAAATGCAAATCAAAACTACAATGAGATATCATCTCACACCGGTCAGAATGGCCATCATCAAAAAATCTAGAAACAATAAATGCTGGAGAGGGTGTGGAGAAAAGGGAACCCTCTTGCACTGCTGGTGGGAATGTGAATTGGTTCAGCCACTATGGAGAACAGTATGGAGGTTCCTTAAAAAACTACAAATAGAACTACCATATGACTCAGCAATCCCACTACTGGGCATATACCCTGAGAAAACCGAAATTCAAAAAGAGTCATGTACCAAAATGTTCAGTGCAGCTCTATTTACAATCGCCCAGAGATGGAAACAACCTAAGTGCCCATCATTAGATGAATGGATAAAGAAGATGTGGCACATATATACAATGGAATATTACTCAGCCATAAAAAGAAACGAAATTGAGCTATTTGTAATGAGGTGGATGGACCTAGAGTCTGTCATACAGAGTGAAGTAAGTCAGAAAGAAAAAGACAAATACCGTATGCTAACACATATATATGGAATTTAAGAAAAAACATGTCATGAAGAACCTAGGGTAAGGCAGGAATAAAGATGCAGACCTCCTAGAGAACGGACTTGAGGTTATGGGGAGGGGGAAGGGTGAGCTGTGACAGGGCGAGAGAGAGTCATGGACATATACACACTAACAAACATAGTAAGGTAGATAGCTAGTGGGAAGCAGCCGCATGGCACAGGGATATTGGCTCGGTGCTTTGTGACAGCCTGGAGGGGTGGGATGGGGAGGGTGGGAGGGAGGGAGGCGCAAGACGGAAGACATATGGGAACATATGTTTATGTATGACTGATTCACTTTGTTATAAAGCAGAAACTAACACACCATTGTAAAGCAATTATACCCCAATAAAGATGTTAAAAAAAAAAAAAAAGAAAGTCAACCACAAAAAAAAAAAAAAAAAAATCCAACTAGAGAATTTATCAAATAGGAGAATTTGAACAAAGAACTTAAAAGGAATATCTTCATTTCTCAGAAAATATCTAGATTTAATAACAATTTTTAAATATTTATATTTACACATTTACAATTTACATATTATACATTTTCATATTTAGAAACATTAAATAGAAAAAATATAGAAACAGGCTTTTAAATTGCATGTGGTCAATATTTAGTTATAATATTGACTGTAATCCAAATGGAAAAATTTACCTATATTTTCTCTTTTTATCTTGTGTTTTGAGAGAGTAGTTTACATTTACTCTACGGAAATAATCTATAAAATAATCTTACTGAAATAATCTACTGAAATTTTCTAATTTTAAAGTCTCTGGAGAGAGGATAAAAAGAAAGAAAAACAGGATGATAATTGTCAGGTCCTTTACTTGGCAATAATAAACCATCCTTCTATGCATATAATTAGATCAGTTTTTGTGAATGACACATCTTACACTTTCCTCCACTGTTTTGTATTTTCCACTACACAGGCCATTCACAGTCTCTACACTTCTTTGTCCAAAGAGATTTGATGCTTTTATATTCATCTTTATGGAATTTCTCCAAAGAAGACATATAGATGGCCAAAAAGTACATGAAAAGATGATCAACATCACTAATTATCAGAGAAATGTAAAATCAGTGGCCATCACCAAAAAGTCTACAAACAATAAATGCTGGAGAGGGTGTGGAGAAAAGGGAATCCTCCTACATTGTTGGTGGGAATGTAAGTTGGTGCAACTACTATGGAGAACAGTATGGAAGTTCCTTAAAAAACTAAAAATAGAACTAATGTGTGAACCACCAATCCCACTCTTGGGCATATATCTGGAGAAAACCATAATTCTAAAAGATACATGCACCTCAGTGTTCGTTGCAGCACTATTTACACTAGTCAAGACATGGAAGCAACTTAAATGTCCATTGACAGAGGAATAGATAAAGAAGATGTGGTACATGTATGCAATGGAATATTGCTCAGCTATAAAAAGGAACAAAATAATGCCATTTGCAGCAACATGGATGGACCTAGAGATTATCATACTAAGTGAAGTATGTCAGACAAAGATGAATATCATGTGATATCACTTACATAAGGTATCTAATTTTTTAAAAATGACACAAAATAACTTATTTACAAAACAGAAACAGACTTACAGATATTGGAAACAGACTTATGTTTACCAAAGGGGAAAAATGGTGGGAGGGAATAAATCAGGAGCTTGGAATTATCATACACACACTACTAAATATAAAATAGATAACTAACAAGGACCTCCTGTATAGCACAGGGAACTCTACTCAATATTTTGTGATAACCTATATGAGAAAAGAATTTGAAAACGAATGAACATACGTATAACTGAATCACTTTGCTGTATACCTGAAACGAATATAACATTGTAAATCAACTATACTCCAATAAAATTTTTTAAAATTACTACTAAAATAAAAATGGTCTCTGGGGAACTTCTAATTCTAAATCTGAAAATGTTTTCAATCCTTATATACATCGACTGACTTTTTGCAAAATTTTTTGCTCCTCAGTTGTTATGCATTTGAAAACTTTATACCCATCATGTAGTTTTTTTTTTTTTTTGCAGTACGCAGGCCTCTCACTGTTGTGGCCTCTCCCATTGCGGAGCACAGGCTCCGGACACGCAGGCTCAGCGGCCATGGCTCACGCACCCAGCCGCTCCGCAGCATGTGGGATCTTCCCGGACTGGGGCACGAACCCGTGTCCCCTGCATCGGCAGGCGGACTCTCATCAACTGCACCACCAGGGAAGCCCCATCATGTAGTTTTGAGACAGCTCTGGCTGCCTCCTCTCACTCTTCAAGAGTTCCTCTCCATGCTCCTTAAAGGCTAGGGTTCCCTAGCATTCCCTTCGCTAGCCACTAACTGGCTGTTTCACTCTACTTGCCCTCCTCCCCTGATGCTGTTATTCACTGTAGATGTTGATTACATCTCCAAGTATACTTCATGCTTAGAATAATTCTCTAGATTCTGACATGTATCTCAACTGCTTTCTAGATTTCTCTATTTACATCAGTTATTTTAGTGGTCACCACATTTTCATCCTACATACCTGCTTTTCTTGTTCTTTCCTACCAATCCCAATTCCTCTCCTTCCTTTCCCTCTAGTTCTCTAACTGGGATCAATGCCCTTTCTTTGTGTGCCCATACACATGGAATGGCATACTTTGGGACTGCAGATAATTCCACTTCTGACATTCAACATATTGTATTGTATCATCATCTTAAATGCCTATGATACCCAGGGAGCACCATGAAGTAGAGAATGTTTTATTTTTATACATATATATATATATATATTTAATTTCCAACCATTATACAGTTCTTGACATGAAAAGTTATCCAAAAAGATTTCATGAATGAATGAATGAAATCAGGATATGAAAATAAAACTAGATTTAATAAATACTTAACTACATGTTAGGCAACACCTCACACATTTAGTTGTTTAATATTATGACTCATTCTCTATAACTTTTTAAGGCAAGTATTATTATCTCTACATTAGTGGTGGTAGTAGGGAATAAGCCATTACAATATTAAGTAAAAGGCCTAAAGTTATATGGTTGAGAAATGGTAAGTCTTTCAACACACCAACGGGAATCAACTAGAAAACTTTAAAAAGAAAGAAAACACAAAGTACCACAGAAAGTACACAAACTCTAAGTAAATTCAGACACATAATTTGGCTCATAGTTTGTAGCACCCTATTGCTATAGAACGTAAAATGACAAAGCATAGAAAAATTAAAGCATTTTTTAAAATGTATTTTTATAAATAAATTAGCAAATGTTCACATATATACAAGTGATATTAAAGGTAGTAAAAACTGAACTTATCTATTCAGAGATGATATAATAAATTATTTCCTTTGGTAAGTACATATATTTTTTAAATAATGATTTTTGTGATGAGTCGAATCACACAAGTATACTGAGGTTTTTAGGAGACAACTCTATAATATTTCAATGAATCACTTAGCTCCCTTCTCAGAGGTAAATTCAGTTCTGACAAAAACTATAAGATCGACCAGGATGATTTCTGATTCCTGCACTTCAAATAGGTTTGATCATGCAGAAGAAGATTTTTTTAAACTAAATTTATGATTGAATTGAAATAGTCAAAGACTAGGTGTTTATACAGAGTGGAAACAAAATACAGAAAGAAAAAGTAGATAAGGACAGCAGAGTAGCCCTATTTAATGTGGGATAAAAAAAAGTGGTAAGTAAAAGCACAAATGACTCTACTTAACAAAGTCTAATTAAACTGTATGGAGAAAGATTTATGTTGCACCATCTTGACAAGTTGGGTTCACAGGTTTAGACTTTTAAAAAAATTAAATGAACTGACATTTGTATCATTTTGAAACTAGTAAATATTGTCTATTTCAGCTTCAGATGCCAGAAAACTCAACTAATTTGAAGTAAGATTTAGTCTTTCAGGATCATATGAAGCTGTTTAAGAGCTTTGGAACAATTATAATCTCCATGGCAACAAAATATTTTGCTAGTTTTTTGTTTAATGCTGCTTTCACTGTATCTAGATCATGCCCAGTACATAGCAGATGTTCAATAAAATTTGATAATGTGTTCATCCTGTCATTTATTATTCAACCATAGTTTATTGAGTAGGAATTCTTACCTAAGGATGTGCTTGGGCTGCAAAGCATAAATAAGGTCAAGGAGCTTAGTGTGATGAAGCCAAAAAACAGGAAATACAACACATCTTGATGCAACCTAGAGGAAACTGCTGAGTTTTACAGGAGTATCAAGGAATTCCTTTTCAATCTGCTTATAAGACAAGTTGGGGAGAAGCAGATTTGGGAGTTGGACATGGAAATATGGATGAGTGTGAAGGTAGAGGAGCAGGGGTCAGACTGCCTAGGTTTTGATCCTAACCTTGTCCTTACTAGCTGGATGACCTTGGGCAAATTATTTGCTTTCCTCCCAATGACTCCTCATCTCTAGAGGATGGATACCAATCAATAATACCTTTCTAATTTATTTTGCTCTTTTTTTTTAGAATTAAATGATCTAATGTATGTAAAAGACATAGAAATATTCTGACACATAGTAAGCACTCAGTAAAACATTGCCGTTGCTACTTTTCCATAACGTTATTCTCATGATAGAAACCAGTATATATATATATTGGCATCATGTTTTATATATTGTTTGCTGATGATGCACATTATATTAGGGTTAAGTACTGAGATGATGGACTATTTCTCTTTGATTAAATAAGATCATACTCTGGAAGGAAGGAATCCTGGGGGAAATAATCTAAACATAAGAATACACAAAAAGTCTCCCATATATTCAAACTGTAGCCTACTAAAAGCAAATTAAATGACAATATCAATAGATGCAATTAGAAGTATAGACTTTAAAAACTGGATCTATATTTTATCCAAATATTTTTCAAAAAAAAAAGCAGTTGTTCTCATTTTATTCTTAAGACAGAGAGGCAGGAGTAGATGTTTCAGAAAAGCCCAAATGAACTTTTTGGCCAACCCAATAGAAATGACAACAATCTCTGCAATCCCATGTTCTTTCTTTCACCAGGGCAAGCTATTAAAACCTCACAAGTCTCTAGTTTCTTTATGTTTAAAATGTGGCTAGTAACACTTAGTTTATCTCAGAGCATTAAGAATCAAATGAGATAAAAGACATATTTTAAATACACTTGAAAAATGATAAATTAAGGCACACAAAGGCACAGATATAATGAAAAGTGTTAAACATTTTTTCAAGGTTTCATAGATAAATACATTTTATAGGCAATAAGTAAAGGATAAAATTGACTAATTAATCTATACAGAAATTTTGCTGCTTGAAAATAAAAAAGCTTTTCTACTGCCTTCAAGCTGGTTACAAACCCAAATAGCCACACCTCTCTTGCAATTGCTGCTGTATGGCAGCCACACTTTTCTTCAAAAATGGATTTTGTACCTATCCTTTATTAGTAGATCTTTTATTTTATGTCCCTGTGTGGTGACACTTTAAGAAACAAGACAGGATGTGAGTGAGAGGGGCCAATAATGTAACATTGCATTCTGGGAGGTTGATCCACCTGAGAAATACTGAATGTAGAGATAAATGCAGTTAAAACTCTAGTATCATAAGAATGATGATGATTTTAGATTGTCAAGTAGATCAGCTGGTAGTTACAGAGAGTGCAATTAAGTAAGGGTGGGCAATACTAGTGTCACATTTCAACAGAATCCAATAAATGGACACTAATGGACTTAAGAAAACAAACTTGAAATTTTGAGACCCATCTTTCTTCTTGGATATGAGTAAATCAGAAGGTACTAAACCAGACATATTTTGAAGAAAATTTTCAGAAAGCTATGATAGTTTTGCTTTTATTTTGCTGTTGTGCTTCCCTTCCCCTTCTTTATTATAAACTATTTAAAATGCACTTTAATTAAACAAACAACCAAAAAAATAAGATTGGTGTCAACCTGCTTCACTTTTCATTAACTTTCCCTGGAACAAAATACTGGCAGCCTGGACATTGCTCCTCAACATTTCACTTCCCTGAAAACGAATGGTCCCTTTCAATTCACATAATCTCATCACTTTTTAAAGTTGGGGTAGTTAAAAATATAAAGTGGTAGAATAATTGTTTCTATTCCCTTTATACAGCTATCTTCTTTGCATATTAGTTCTCTGTTAATTTATCTTTGTCTACTTTAAATTCATTTTATCAACCCATTCATCTACTTGGCACATTAATTTAAAAATTTCAAATTTGTCTATCCTGACATTCAATTCCTTGTCAAGTACACTTTTTTCCCCTTAATCCCTATATCTGACTGGGATCATTTTTCCTTCACTCTACAGAATTGTGCTGTAGTATAGGAATGCTGGTGAAACATTACTTTTGTTTGTTTTAAAGTATTATAAAATATCAATTTTTGAAGATTACTACTTGTAGAATTTTATATTTATTGTACTGCTTTAATGATATAATTCCACTGTCTTCTGGATTCCATTGATTTTGCTGAGAAGTCAGATGTCAGTTTTACTGGTTCTTAATTTAAAATATTGTCTTTTAAAAATTTTCTTTAATATTTTCTCTGTTTTTCCCAAATATTTTACTATGATGTTTATACATGTCATTTTATTTTCATTTATACTACTTGGTGTTCACAATGCTTTATGAATCTGTGTTTTGGTATCTTTCTTCAGTTTTAGAAAATTCATGGTGAATATATCTTCAGATATTACTTCTACTCCATTTTCTTCTCTCCTTTTCCCCTATAAATCAAATTGCATGCAGGCTAAACTTTTTCACTGCTTTGTACTTGTCTATAATGCTCCTTCTGTGCTGCCTTATTCTTTATTCTCTGTGTTTCATTTTGAATATTTTCCACTAGATAGCCTCAACTTCAGACTGGATTCGAAATAGGAAGGCCAGAAAACTTGAAGACAGGTTGAAAATAACTAGTCAAAGTGGAACAGAAAGAGAAAAAAGAGTGACAAACAAAGAAGAATAGAGCATGGCTGGTATGTCTTACATTAGCAAATGAAAAACTTGTATGTAACTAGTATCCAAGAAGGAGAGGAAAGATAGGATAAATCAGAAGAACTTTTTGAAGAAATAAAGAGTTGGGAATTTCCAGATTGATGAAAGATATTATTGTATATATGCAAGAAATTCAACAAAACTCCAAGCAAATAATATACAAATAAAACCAACCCAGCATGTTATAAATTAATTATTTAAAACCAAAAATGGATAAATCTTAAGGGACAAGGCTAAAAATACTCATTACATATAGAACAACAAAATGAGTGACTAATGATGTCGACATCCCATCAGGGAAAACATAATATCAAAGAAAGAAAATAAATACTAATTTTTAGCTACAATTTTATATTCAGTAAAAATATTGCTTAAATTTTAATGGATTTTAAAGGACATTTCCAGACAAAGCCTGAAAGTATTTGCATCTAGTAAATGCACTATAATAAATGGTTAAACTAAATTCTTCAAGTGGAATGGAAAAACTAACAGATAAAAAGCCAGATTTATATATGTGATGAAGACCCAGAAAAAGAATATCTCTAGGGAAATAACAGAACATCATTGTTTTAGTATTTGTATTTTTATATTTAGATTTTTTAAATTGTTAAAAACCTAGTGATTCTTTAGAGTAAAATGTGTTAGAGGGTTTATAATACAGAAGGAAGTAAAATATAAGATGTCCACAAATATTTGAAGGGAAGTAAACATACTTTACTGTGATATGGTTTGATGTTTTGTAAAATGATTATGAAATATCATATTGTTATGTATTAATATCTCTAGCATAGCAAACTCAAAAATATATAGATAATAAGTCAATAAAGGGTACACTCACCACAAATAGGCAGAGGACAAAAACCAAAGAAATAAAAACAAAAACACTAATTTGAAAAGATACATGTACCCCAATGTTCATAACAGCATTATTTACAATTGCCAAGATATGGTAGCAGCCTAAGTGTCCATCAACAGATGAATGGATAAAGAAGATATGGTATATATATACAACAATGGAATACTACTGAGCCATAAAAATGATCAGAATTTTGTCATTTGCAGCAACATGGATGGACTTGGAGAGCATTATGCTAAGTAAAACAAGTGAGACAGAGAGACAAATACAGTATGAGACGACTTATATGTGGAATCTAAAAGATACCACAAACTGGTGAATATTAAAAAAATAAGCAGAATCACAGAAAGAGAATAAACTAGTGGTTACCAGTGGGAGAGGTGGAGGTTAATGTAGGGGTAGGGGAGTGGGAGGTACAAACTATTGGGTGTAAGATAGGATCAAAGAGGTATTGTACAACACAGGGAATATAGCCAATATTTTGAAATAACTGTAAATGAAAAGTAACTTTTAAAAATTGTATAAAAAATTAAATTTTTTAAAAAAATGAAGGTATTGCCAGGAAAATAAGAGACAAGATTGTTAATGAAGAAGAATAAAATATTTAACCAGGAAACTTGTATAAAATTGTCAAGAGGATGAACAAAAAAAAAATCAAAAACAAAAACAAATGGGATAAATTAAAACCAAATACCATGACAGGAGTCTTAACCCAGACAAATCCATTATTAATTTTATATGTTTGAATTAAGATTCTTCATGAAAAGGCAAAGATTGTCAGACCAGATGATGAAGTAAGACCGCATTATATGTTGCTTATAAGAAACACATTAAAAAAAAAAAAGACATAGTGGCTGAAACTAAAATGTTGAAAATTACATACTATGAAAACACTAAGCTAAAGTAGGCTGTAGTGGCTATAATAATACCTGACAAGGTAGATTTCAAGTCAAATGTATTACCAGAGTTAAAAAGGGTATTTTATAATTAAAAGAGAATCAATTATTCAAGAAGATCTAACAATCCTAAGTGTTTACCCACTAACAGAACTATAAGATACTTGAAGAAAAATTGACAAAGCTAAAAATAGTAGAAAAATCCATAATAAATGTTAAATATTTCAATAATACTCTCTTAGTAATTGATAAAGTGTAAAAATGAGTAAAGACACAGATATTTGATCAGTACTATCAACCAACTTAAGTTCTGTGGATCTAATTGACATAACTGACATCTAAAGGACAAATACAACTTACCACTGAAGCTTAAATATTCCTCTCAAGTGTATATAGTACATTAACTAAGGTAATTAATAAGATGGACCATAAAGACAACTCTAAATGAGAATAATTTAAGCAGGGTCTATTTTCTGACCTATGTTTATTCCAAGTACTCTTTATTCTTTTGTGTAGATCCCTATTTCCATTTGGTTGTTACTTTCTTTTTGTCTGAAGAACAACATTTAACATTTTTTAGTATGGATCTCCTGGAGATAATTATCTCATATTTCATGTTATAAAAATATTTATTTTGTTTCCATTTTAAATGACATTTAACTAGGTATAGAATTCTACACTGGGGAACATAGAGAAAAATGGAGCAGTAGTGGAAAAATGGAGCATAGAGAAAAATGCACCCTCAAACCTAAATGCAGAGAGAGAAGAAAAGGAGGGATAGAAAGAGCTTCAGCCTGTAATGCAGCTCTGACAAAGTATTGGCCAGGATGATCAGAGCCTCAGGACAAAGATGTCCCATTAGAGGAATCACATATTAGGCAGGAATATGTATCATAGCCCAAGTACCTGAACCATGTTCAAGCACTGGCTGGGAGTAGTCTGGGAAGAGTGTGGTTTGATAAAAAGTTCTGGAAGATCCTTAAGTTATGGCAATTGGAGGCCCTCAACTAACTTTACTCTTTCCAACACAGATTCTCTCTTGAAGAGATTTCTGAGAGGAGCACTCCCCTGGCTGCCACAGAGACATCCTTATCCTGATATAGAGCATCTTTGATAAGACTACAACAAATATCTTCCTTATGAATACTTTCCCCTTGAGCTCAGGAACAAGACTGTCTGCTTTCTATTCAGCATTGTATCAGAAGTATATATATATAGATATACACACACACACACACACACATACACATATATATATTACATATATATTATTATATATGTAATATAAAGGTATATTACATCTGACTTTTGAACGATGCTGTATTCTCTCATATCTTTAAGGATAATAGTAGTATTTCTTCCCCATAAATAAACTGATTCTCTCAAGTTGCTTTGGTTTGTTTTCATATTATTTTCTTTCCTGGTGATCTTGATCAATCATCTTATGTATAAGATAGGGATACTAAAAAGCAAGGTCATCTAACAGGTGTGTGGGAATACTTGGCCTCTCTATCCTTACTGTAGATTGATCTTGCTGGCACTTATTGTAGAAATCACTGGTGATAATATTTTTTATTTATTTATTTTTTCATTTGCTTGGACTTCCCATATATTGTAGAGAAGATAATGTCCATCTCCTGCCTTAAATGTGAACACCTTTGTCCCAGTTAGAATACCAAATAGCAGAAAAAGCCCTTGGGTGTTCCTTAATCCTCATGTCATTGTCTCCCAAGCTTCAACTTTTCCTCCAAGAAAGATAATTTATATTTTACACTCTAGAGTATAATTCTGAGTCTTCTCTTAAGTAGGGAAGTTACAATCTCCTGCCTGCTTGGAATGGGGGGAGGATACTTGGGTATAATTTCTTCTCAATTAGACTTTCAACCAGTCCACCTGCTGTAAAGGTCACCTTCCTTTACCTTTCAGAGTTTACTGCCACCAATTGGTATGGCTTCTGGAAGCTCTATGGGGATAGGTTTACTTCATTCTTAAATTTCCCCACTGCTAAATTAAGATTCTGTCTTCCCAAGCTTACTGCATGTAAGCAGAAGTCACTGCTATCTCTTTAATCATTTTAGACACTTAGGCTATATGTATGTATACATGTGTGTGCAGTTTTCCTGTCATCCCATGACCTCATGCTCTTTTTACTTTGAGGTTTTAAATCCAATAGCTTGGGTTCTCCTGGTGCTTGTGACTGATGACTTTCACTTACTATGAACTTTGGAATTTCTGATTTTGAGCTTGTGAGCTCATCTTAATCTGGCCTCTTTTGATTTTCCCCTTTATAAATCCTACATGGACCAATATGTCCCTCCAGAGCAATTTTGCATTTGATTTCTAGACTCCCTAGGATTTTCATGACACCAGGATCATTTTTTAATTGCTACTTTCTCAGCTTAGGATATCCACATATTATGAGCATAGTGTAAATTCATGTTCAAACACATCAAAGTTGCAGGGCTACTCTTTTGATTTGTGAGAATTGTTGTCCCACACAGAGTCATGACAAAGGCAAGCTTAATTTTCTCTGGTGGCAGATTTAGTTAGTTCCCTTACCACTAATACTAAAGGCCTTTGACAGAATCTACTCTATAGGAATTTTGTAGGCCTGAAAGCACAGTACTCAAACCATCGCTATTTCAATAACTTCACAGAACTGTTGTTGTATCATCTCATTTACCCCTGTCTACTGATCAGTGCATTCACTTCTGGCATTTAGAATCCACCCCCCCTTTTTCTGGGCAAACTATTGCATAAATTTTTAAATCATTTTATCTAAAATCTGGTTTTTCAGGATAAAAATAAATAATTGCAATTCTATTACTGAAGTCCACCACACAATTTAAGTAATGTTATAAAGAAACCATAATTTATATTTCTTAATAGTAATATGTGTTCATCAAGATAAAGAACTTACTAAATAGGACTGGGCTGTATTTCCTTTTTCAGTATCCTTTATGAAAATCTCTAAGCTTTTAGTGCTACTATATTTGTTCACCTCTCAATCAATCCTTTAGACCTATATTTACATTTGTTATTGGTTTGCTGCACTAGGCAAAGATTTTCTCAGCCCTCAAAATAAACTGTTTTTTTCTATCTTCTCATCTACCGGGTGAAAATATTCTAATGTGTCTTAAGTTATATCTTTTTGCTTGACATTGTGCTCCCAGCTTATCCTTTAGCAGATTCTCTGTAATAAATCGAGAAACAATTTCTAGCTTTACCTACTTTCATGCACCTCCTTAGAAATTCAGCATTAGAGGTCTGGTTGATTTGTGAGGCTGTCTTTTTCAGTTGATGGTGAGGATGGCTCACAGTGACACTTTGAAGCTACTCAAGAAGCTGAATGTGACATCCATGGCAAGTCTGTGTTCACAGCAGGAGAGATCTTGTGCTCAGCTCTGCTCTATTGACCCTTCACTCAATTTGTCCTTTCATGCTATCAGCCATGATTCAGAAATAGATAGTGGCTTTCTCTGTTTTTCAAGTATCTACCACTTGCCAAATAATATACACAAGACAAGTTTGCCCAGGAAGAAACTTGTGTAATTTAATGACTGATTCATAACAGAAGTCACTATATTGTTAAGGGTTTTCTTCCAGGTGTATATTATAAAACACATCAGTTCATCAATTATGTTCAAGAAAGTGTGTGTATATATCTCCTTAGGAAATTACATATATATATATATATATATATATATATAGTGCATGTGTGTGCATGTCGATTTACTCCGTGAATTCATCTAGTTTCATGGGTTAAATATCATCAATATTCTGACATTTAAGAATTTATATTTCAAGCCTTATTCCCTCTCCACTCATACAATCCAACTGTCTATTCAATATTTATATCCAACTGTCCAATCAGTATGTGATAGAAAGCTCAAATTTTCTACTTTCAAAACTTACTGGCTTTATATCTCATTTTTTGTTCTATACCACTCTTCTCCATTTCAGGCGGTCCCATCCTTTCTGTTGCTCAGGGGAAAAATACTTAAGTTTTCCTTGACTCTTGTTTATCATAGTCCCATATCCAATCAGTCATTAACTCCTATTTACATTTCGTCAACATATGTCTAAAATCTAAAACTTCTCAATACCCCCACTATCAGCACAAGATATTCAATTGTCTCTCACATGAATTATTGTAATAGCTTGCTAAGTGTTCTTAGTTTTACTTTTTCATGCTTCCCTCCTACTGCATATTATCAATAGTTGAACCAGAGTAAATTTTTAATATGTCAGATTATATTGCTGCTCTGCTAAAAAGTCTACGGCTCCCTATGTCTCTAGTATAAAATAATAGCTAAGAACAATCTTATTATGTTGGCAGCATTATCACAATTTTACAAATGGAGTAACTAAAGCACAAAAGTGACATTTTCTTGACCCATACTCTCTGGCTAATAATGGTAGTATATGATTTGAGGCCAGGAAGTCTTTTTGCAGAGTCTACACTTCCAACCATGATAATATATTATCTCTCAGTAGTAGGTACCTAAGAAGCCCTAAATGTTTGCACCCATTCTCTCCCTACTTCCCAGTGACTTCTCTTACTTCATTCTCCTTTTAGTTTCCCATTTGTTCAAACTGAACTTGATATTCCCCAAAGATTCCAGGCATAATTCTGCATCAGGCCCTCCTCCTGCACTGGCTCTTCCCTCCTACTAGAGCTTTCCTGTACCAGAAATTCATTTGGATCACACTCTTATCACATAACTGCACTCAAATGTTGCCTTCTCACTCAGACCTATCTTGCCTTTACTGAAAATTTCAACATCCCCCTCCCCTGGCCTTACACCACTATAGATCCACACAAAACCTATCACCCTCTAATTAGTTGCACTTAGTTTATTTTGATGTCATGTAGAAAAAAACAGAGAGGAAAATAAAATTACTAATTTAGGAAATAATAAAAGTTAAATTTTATGTATCTTAATCACTCTTTAATTTATGGGTAGCTTTTTCCTCGAGTTTATTGTGAAATATTTACTAAGAATTCTAAAGTGTGATAAGTGAAAACACTTGAGTTTGTAGTGCAAAACTAAGGATAGACTGAGGTAGAAATTTCCAATTTTTTAAGGCTGACTTTAGCAACAAAATAAACTAAATATAAGGAACATTAACAATTGACATTTTTATTACCATTATCAGGCTTACTGTTATTTCTCCTCCAAACAGTTTCTGCCATATATAATTCCTTTCATAAAAGATGAAAGCATTTTGAAAATAGGCTATTAACAAATATTTATTGAGCACTTCCTAAATCTTAATATGTTAAATAAGATCTTAGTCATCACAAATGTTTGAGGTTTTTTATCCCATATTTTTATAAATAAGTAATTCAATTTACAGAGTTTGAATGTCTCACTGAAGTTTGTCCAGTTAGTGACTTATCCAGAATATAAATTCAATATTTTCTTCCACTAGAGAATGAGCTCATTGCCAACTGACATCCCCAAATTTCTCCCACCCATTCTCATTACTGAGAAATGAAAACTCATGTGTACATATCAGTTAACCTAAGAATATTTATTACTGTGGCTAGTGTCATTTCACAATGTCCATTTTCCTAAATGCTTTAAAACATTAGCCTAAGTCTAATATAATTATTACCTTTTCTATTGATTTAATTGCTTCCCGGGAAATCAAATGTGTTTTTATGTACACTGACATAATTTATAAAGAAGAGATCAAATGCAGGGCAGTCTGTGCTGGCAGTCACACACACAATTATAGAAATGTAATTAAATTCCTGCTCATTTTTATACACTTCTTATGCTCTGAAATTCTTTTGAGGTTGGCTTCTCCGCAGGTATATAGTTTATGGTCTCTGATATTCAAGGATGTTCTTTGTCAAACTATATCGTCTCAAGTAAGTTTACTTATGTGGATTGAAGTTTGTAAAGCAGAATGACTTTCAGCTTCCACATCATTTCTTGAATGCTACCATAAATTAGTTTGTAATACAGTTAAATATTTCTTGAACGGACTAATATCTAGACATTCATTTTTAGCATTAAAGAGACTCTCCATCCTTCCCTTGTATATTCTTTACTGATAGTTTGCATTTGAATTTATAACATCTGTGTAAATAAGATTTTTTAAATAAAATTTGAAGAAAACATAGAGAATTGAGATTTAAGATTAACATGTTTCAACTACTTTTTAAAGTAGTTGAATAAGAAAGAAGCTGTAATATCTTCTTAAAAAATAATATTGAGAAACAGGCTAAAACATGTTGGATAACATTACAGGGAATGATATTCAGAACCAAATCAATATAAGACAGTTGTGATGCCTCAAAAATATGTTTTTGTTAATTTTTTTAAAAACTGTGAAAAAAGAAATAGTAAAACTCGAATATTAAATTAGCCATACAACTGGCTAACTTCAACTGACCTGTAATTTGCAACATAGAAATAATGCCTGCCTGTCCTTCCTTACAAAAATTTTACAACATCAAAGCTGTTGACAAATATGAAAATATAAACTACTATGGAGAAATCAAACCTCCTTAATCTATCTGTGCTGCCCTTTTTGATTTGGCCTACCCCTATATTACCATCCTCACCTCCAAACACATTCTATTCAACAAAGTAGGCTATTGTAATTTTATTATATTATGTACTGTTACCACAACCAGTTGGAAACTTTCACACCTTCTAGCCTGTACTCCTATTTCCCCATTGAAGGTGTTTCTTCATCTGAATTTATCTCTGTTCTACTCATTTCTGTAGCCTATTCTGTATCAGTCAGTGTACAGACAGGAAAACTAAAACATCTTCTGGATGTTTCAAGCACATAAACATTTAGTCACAAATTATTTTAGATGGACTAAAATTGCAAAAAGGAAAAACGAAGATTTCATAGAAATGTGAAAGATGCTACCATCCTAGCTGGAGGCCACTAGTCTACCTTTTCATCTGGAGCCTCTCCTGTTGTACTGCCAATGGTGTTGCAGCCCATAGTTTCCTGGAGGTACGCAAATCTTCTGATTCTTCTACTGCAGAGTGAGAAATGACCCTTTCTCTTTTATATTCCCTTCTTATTTCCTATCAGGGAATCTCAATAACAGCAACTGAGTAGAAAACAGCTGTTGAGTGAGTCTAGGCAGTATGGTTTTTAGGTCCTCTGTGAAACTGTGGAGAGCTAAGGAGGATGGGAACAGAACTTGGAACCAATATTCCAAAGTGCCTGTACTAATTGTCTAGGGCTGTTGTTACAAAGTATTACAGACTGTATGGCCTTAAACAACACAAATTTATATTCTCAGCATTTTGAAGACCAAAATTTCAAAATCAAAGTGTCGGCAGGGTTAGTTCTTTCTGAGAGCTGAGGGAAGTTTCTGTTCTAGAGCTTTCTCCTTGACCTGTAGATGGCTGTCTTCTTCCTATGTCTCTTCACATTATCTTCCCTCTGTGTGTGTATGTCCAACTTTTCCCTTCTATATTGCATTAGGGTCCATCCTAACGACCTCATTTTAATTTTATTAAGTCTATAAAGATCCTATCTCCAGATCAAGTCACATTCTGAGATACTGGAGTTTAGGACTTCAACATATGAATTTTAGGGAAACATAATTCAACCCATAAGAGTTTCCTAATATGGCAACTACATAAACGATTCATAGCCCATATGGGAATTTATTGAACTTTTCTATTTGTATGTTTTTTTCCCACTACTCTAGGAGGAACCTTGTTTTCTCTTTTAACTTTGTCTAGTAGCTAGCTGCTTGGCACATCAGAGTCTCAATATATGTCAGCTGGTCAATCGTTATAGATTAATGGAGCTAAACATTTAATGTTACATTAAAGGCTTCCAAAACTAGAAGTCAGTTTGCATTTCAAAATTATTCAACATTGCTTTCCTATGTTGATTCTTCCATTAATTTGCTCACTATCAATCTACTGATATTCTATACATCAGACACGGATTTTACAAGACACTGAAATGTTACACACTGAAGATAGAAATTCAGATAAATGTGTTACTCCTTCAGAAAGCTGATATTCGACAGGAAGACAGAACTAAATCAACAATATTCTCAAAGCTTAATAACTGCTCTTAGATAAATCCCATGCTCTGGGAGTAAAGGTGTGCTGATTAGAGAGTTGATCTTTCTACAGTACACATTTCAACTCCCAAATATTGATCATGATGCTCATCCCACCACTAACACCCTCCACATTACTCTCTACCTATCTAATATATATCCATCAATACTTAAGTTATTTGTCCCTCCATCTCTATAAACTAATACATGCTAAGTTCCCTACCACAGTGCCTGGAACTTTCTTTCTACATTTCCCTCCATTCCTCTCTCCTGTCTTCCATTCTGCTTCATCCTCTCTTCCTCTATTTCTTTCATTTAGCACTTCATTTCAGCAAATTCATAACAATTACATCCAGCTTTGCTAAAACCTGACATACATGTTGATTAAAATTAATGTGCTATCCAAAATAATGCCATCAAAACCACAAGCCTTTGGGGAAAATGGAATTTAGATTTATATCTGAATACTTATAATCAGAATTTTATAGTGTATTTTCTTTTATGCCTTGTATAGTAAGACTTGCATATATACATTTAGTTTTAATGTCAGTAATTAACTCATTGAGTCCTTTTCTTGCATTATTTTTTTTTATTTTTTCGGTACGCAGGCCTCTCACCGCTGCGGCCTCTCCCGTCGCGGAGCACAGGCTCTGGACGCACAGGCCTAGCCGCCACAGTCCACGGACACAGCAGGTGGGACCCTCCCAGACCGGGGCACGAACCCGCATTCCCTGCATTGGCAGGAGGACTCTCAACCACTGCGCAACCAGGGAAGCCCTTCTTGCATTATTTAATCAATCTTTTTTAATACGAATACTAATTTTAAAATTCTATAACCATATATGTCCATTACATTACATTAAATTGTATTGTTCTGAAATGCTCTTTTTGTACAGATTTGAGAAAACTCATTTCTGGTCACAATTCTTTCCTCCCAGAGTAAGCCACCTAGAATGCACAGTGCTCATATTATTTTGTCCATGTGCTATTATCTTTCGTATATGCATATTGGATAAATCTGAAAGCAAAGTATGAATAAATTGAGAAAAAGTAAATTATGTTTGTTAAGAGGATTGGCATTCATAACTGCTGTCATCACCATCACTGTTATATAGTTATCCAGACAGACAGAATCCACCTAAAATTTGTAAGGATGCAAGACACAGAGAAGATATCATAGATTCCAATACCTTTGTGAAACACTGAAAAGGGTAGCCAAATATCATAAAGCATGCCCTTTACTTTATGCCAATGGGGACAGAGATATTCTAATATACATGATTTACTTGTGGAAAAGTTCCACATTACATATAAAAACAAATGATTAATTTATTTAAAATAAATCTGAGACATTGGACATGAAATCATGAATAAAATCACAAAAATATCCATTAAAACATAAACATAGTAACATGTTGTCTTTCAGATAGAGATGGAGATAGATGACCAATATCAAGGCTAAATGTAAACACATATCATCTTTTGAATTAATATAATGTGATATTGAATTAATCATAATATTTAAATAGTATAACATTGAACTCCATTATGAAGAAATATTTAACTAAATTATTGAGAAATCTGGAATGCCAATTGTTGAATTGTTTTCTTCTGCCATGTGTTTATGCTACATATGAGAGGGCTTTGCATTTAGGTATGAAAAAATGACTTGAAAAATGCCCACTAAGATTTTACAAAAAAAGATATTGTACATAGGTCCCTGTGCATGAATCTGTGTGTAAGTCTGTATGTGTGCACGTGCCCATACACTTACACACTTGTCTGGTGTTTCCTATTATGTCAGAATTCAGAGTAACCCAAACATCTAGTAGAACAATTTGTTACCTTGGTAGAATATAAAAGCATTAATGCTCATTCTTAGCTTTTTTTGACTTGTATTACTGCTTATTCTAAATATTTATATTAAACTTTTATAGCATTTTTCTACTCTTTAAATGGCTAAAATATAGCCAATTAATACTTTACATGGAATGAAAAATTTATAATATTTAATATAGTCTAGTATTTGTACCCTGTGTTTTTATTTTATAGGCATCTGTTATTTTCTTATTTTGTTCAAATATTATTTTGATTCATATTTATTCTTTAAAATTTGAAAGCAATACCCAATTACATTTGTTGAAATATATACTTCTCATAATTTTTAATAATTTTGATTAATTTTGAGTTACTTCAGAGCTAAGTAAGATTTTTTATATACAGTCCTGTTACTCTTTTAAGTTTCCATTCAATAATTAGATTTCTCCAGTTTTGAAATCAATTCAATGTATAACAAAGATACATCGCTGGTAAAATAAATTTTTGTTTGTTTCCAACTGACCATTCCTCTCTTTGACATCCTGAGGAGTTATACTTCTATATCTTCTGGCTATTTCTCCTCAAAGATTTTACCCACACCTGGGTGCCAATAGCATAAAATTTACCATAAATCTACATGTTAGGATTTTCTAAATTTCAGTACTCAAATACATTTAGAATAATAAATCACTGTTAGGTATGTGATATATATGAGACATAAGCTAACTTATCCTTCTTTTCTTAAAAGGAGTGCTTGCAAAAACAAATATAGATCAATGGAACAGGATAGAAAGCCCAGAGATAAACCCACGCACATATGGTCACCTTATCTTTGATAAAGGAGGCAAGAATATACAGTGGAGAAAAGACAGCCTCTTCAATAAGTGATGCTGGGAAAACTGGACAGCTTCATGTAAAAGAATGAAAGTAGAACACTCCCTAACACCATACACAAAAATAAACTCAAAATGGATTAAAGACCTAAATGTAAGGCCAGACACTATCAAACTCTTAGAGGAAAACATAGGCAGAACACTCTATGACATAAATCACAGCAAGATCCTTTTGGATCCACCTCCTAGAGAAATGGAAATAAAAACAAAAATAAACAAATGAGACCTAATGAAACTTAAAAGCTTTTGCACAACAAAGGAAACGATAAACAAGACCAAAAGACAACCCTCAGAATGGGAGAAAATATTTGCAAATGAAGCAACTGACAAAGGATTAATCTCCAAAATTTACAAGCAGCCCATGCAGCTCAATATCAGAAAAACAAACAACCCAATCCAAAAATGGGCAGAAGACCTAAATAGACATCTCTCCAAAGAAGATATACAGATTGCCAACAAATACATGCAAGAATGCTCAACATCATTAATCATTAGAGAAATGCAAGTCAAAACTACAATGCGATATCATCTCACACTGGTCAGGATGGCCAACATCAAAAAATCTACAAACAATAAATGCTGGAGAGGGTGTGGAGAAAAGGGAACCCTCATACACTGTTGGTGGGAATGTAAATTGATACAGCCACTATGGAGAACAGTATGGAGGTTCCTTAAAAAACCACAAATAGGGCTTCCCTGGTGGCGCAGTGGTTGAGAGTCCGCCTGCCTACACAGGGGACACGGGTTTGTGCCCCAGTCCGGGAAGATCCCACATACCGTGGAGCGGCTAGGCCCATGAGCCACGGCCGCTGAGCCTGCGCGTCCAGAGCCTGTGCTCCGCAATGGGAGAGGCCACAACAGTGAGAGCCCCGCGTACCACAAAAAAAAAACCAAAAAAACTACAAATAGAACTACCATACGACCCAGCAATCCCACTACTGCACCTATACCCTGAGAAAACCATAATTCAAAAAGAGTCATGTACCACAATGTTCATCGCAGCTCTATTTACAATAGCCAGGACATGGAAGCAACCTAAGTGTTCATCAACAGATGAATGGATAAAGAAGATATGGCACATATATACAATGGAATATTACTCAGCCATAAAAAGAAACGAAATTGAGTTATTTGTAGTGAGGTGGATGGACCTAGAGTCTGTCATATAGAGTGAAGTAAGTCAGAAAGAGAAAAACAAATTCCGTATGCTAACACATATATATAAAACGTCATGAAGAACCTAGGGGCAAGACGGGAATAAAGACACAAACCTACTAGAGAATGGACCTGAGGACACGGGGAGGGGGAAGGGTAAGCTGGGACAAAGTGAGAGAGTGGTAGCGTATATATGGACATATACACTACCAAATGTAAAATATATAGCTAGTGGGAAGCAGTCACATAGCACAGGGAGATTAGCTCTGTGCTTTGTGACCAGCTAGAAGGGTGGGATAGGGAGGGTGGGAGGGAGGGAGACAGAAGAGGGAAGAGATATGGGGATATATGTATATGTATAACTGATTCACTTTGTTATAAAGCAGAAAATAACACACTATTGTAAAGCAATTATACTCCAATAAAAATGTTTAAAAAAAGGAAAAACAAAAAAGGAGTGCTTGTAATATCTAATTATGCTCTTTAAAGAAAGATGAATCAATCTGCCACAAGTAGTATAGTTGCAAGGCTTAGCTTCTTAAAAACATTGATGTGAAATAACATAATTCTTTCAAACTGAGCTTTTCTTACTTTTACCAGCATGCTACACAAAATGATTTCTTACTTTTACCAGAGTGTTAGACAAATTTAACAAATAAATGACATTTTAATGCAAAAAGAAGAAATGTATTGGTTTAAATATTTTAAATTATCATATTTATAAAACCATCAGACCAAATAAATACACTCACTTAAAATTATTTGAGGGATTAAGTAAGAACCTTAAATATGTTATTAAGGAGGAAACCAATATTTTAACAATAAAGAATAATGTAGTTTGCCTACTGTGTTCTGTTCTGGGTTATTCTGACATTTCAAATATACATACATATATTTATGTATATATATATATATATATTTCTGACTGCAGTGTAAAATCTATGAATTAACATGAAGATTTTTGAAAAGAATGATTACTTTTTAATCAATGTTATGCTTATTTTTTCTTGACTTTATTAAAATATAATACGTAATGGGAAATGATATAGTTTCTCTTCACATGAAGATCACATAAAACAGTGATGTTTCATTAAAAAAAATTTTTTTCCACCAAGTTACTCACAGGTTTGTCATTAGTTACAATAAAAACCATAAAAAATTATATGCCTCAGGTATTATTTATTTACTTAGGTGACATGCCAATTGCCAAAATTCTGCCATGCTAACTTTTAGGAGAATTAATAATATTTATGTTGAGAATAATGACTGCATTGCATTTGTATTTATAAAATATAAAATACTGTGAAACCATACTTTTAATTCTCATTTTATTTGTCTACACTTAAGGTAATTTATCCAATTACATCATGATTTAGTAACAAGAACAAGACATACTTATGCCCTAAAAATAACTATAGTAAAAACAAACAAAAAAAACTTGACAAGAGACAAATGTTTCAGACGCTAGACACTAAAGTATGATTTTGATTACAGACACGAAGAAAACAAATGTTATCTTTGATATTAACTCAGATTTTCTGCCTATTACATTCTTTTTTATTATTATTCTAAGATCAGGTATGGGAAACCAAGCAGAGTCCAAAGCCTTACTGAGATGAGGAGGTAGAGACTAGAAATCTGGAGAGGCTGAGATGGCTGAAACTTACAAAGCTAGGTTCTAGAAAAAGGGAACTACAAAGAATAATAAATCCAGAAATATGCTTAGTGTCCCAATTGATATTTGCCGAGTATGAAATTATGCAAGTGTGGAGGATAATTCTAAAAGCCCAGGAAAAGAAAAAGTGAAAAACTTAAAACTATTTTCACTAATCATGCAGGGTAAGTAGCTATTGGAGGTATTTACAGGCCAAATGAATAGTTTTCGGTGACCACTTGGGCCATTTAGTGGAGATACCAGAAGCCTCATGTCTTAGTAATAGGATAGTAATATAATATAAATATAAATAAAATATAATATAAATATAAATATAAATATATTTTTATATAAATATAAAAAAAAGTAATAGTAATATAAATCTTACAGTTTATATTCTCTAGAACAGCTAGTATCACACTGACTTGCAAATAATTTAACAGCCAGACAAAACAAACTACAGCACTCTTTAAGAAAGAAAAAAAAATCCAGTCACTCAACAAGAAAATACCATGACGAGTATCCTACCAAAATATGACAAGAGGCAGAAAATTTCCAAAAAGTGTATCAGTAAACATAAAGGCATAGCAAGATAGTAAAATAGAAGTATTTTTAAAAAATACTCTGTAATCCATGAGGAAATTTCAATTTGTCCAACATATGTGTGATTGCAGACCAAGAAACAGAGGACAGTGTGGGGATGAGAAGAAAAATTAAAGTAATAATAACCCTTTTTCCCAAATGTGTGTGTGTACATATACACACATATATAACATAACATACATTTATACATTATACATATATATAAAACATTACATATATATTTCTTCCACTTTTATTCTTTGCCCTTTTTATTATTTTTTTCTGTATGCCTTTGGATGCACCAAAATTCTTAAAATTTTTAATGGAATTCATTTATCTTTTTTTACAGCAAGAAATTTGAGTCCTTTTAAAGAAATACTTGCCCATGTGAACTTGAGGAAGCTATACTATTGCTTTCTAGAATCTTTGATACACCATTCACTGTTTCCATACGGAAATCGAATGTATCAGTACCATCCCTTTCACAATGTATTGTACACCTTATGTGTACTGATCTCTATATTTGGTGTCTTTGATCTAATTAGCTATTCCTGTGACAATAACCACACTATCTTAAATAGATATTAACAATTTTCAAAAAGCCACCCTAAGTCCTCAAATTTGTTCTTTCAAACATGTTTAGGTTATCATGGGATGCTCACAATTTGATATGTAATTTGGATTGTGAATTTACACACACTTGCTAAGACTTTTACTGGGACTAATTATTCATGTTTGAAGAAAATTAAAGTTGTTTCCATTTAAAAGCTTCAGCTTTATGAACTTCATATATTCCATTTACTTAGCTATTCCTAATGTCTTATTTAGGTTCCTGAGGTTCTTTTAGGTTCCGTAAGTTCTTGGAAACTAGAGTTGCCATGGCATAGTGTCCTATGTATCAATAAGTTTGATGTTAATATTTTGTTTAGGATTTTTATATCATGTTCATGACAGAAATTGAGCTATTAATCAAAATGGTCTACCTTTTGCAGGTTTGTCTTTTGTTTATTTTACTTGTTTAGTTTTAGCAAAGTTATTGGGTTTTCATAAAATTTGTTGGAAAATGCTTCATTTTCTATATTTCATTGTTTTGTGTTATTGCTTATTAAATATTTGACACAATTCACCCTTAAATCATTTAAACAATTTTGGTCTGGAATTATATATATGTGTGTGTTAAATTTATTATTTTGTTGGTTTTAAGTTCTCTTTTTTTCTGGATTTGTAATTTTATTTAATTTTTAAATTGATTTACTTACACACGTTTATTATTATTTTTTACCTTTTTAGTATCAGTAGAATCTGGAGGAATAAAACCTGCATTCCTGAGGTTGGTATTTTGACAATCCTTTTTAGTTTAATTTTTAATTCCTATTTCAAATTTATTGGTATTTTTAAAGAATTTCTAATGTTTTTGATTGTTTTTTCTATTAATTCTTCTTTTCAAATTCTTTAATTTTTAGTCGTATAATTATTTTCTATTTTCTACTTCCCTGGGATTTGCTTATCATTTGCTTATCATCATCCAAATTCATAAAATTAAAATTAACAATTGATTTCAAATTTTACTTTTTGAATGTTTTTAATACTAAGCCTGTGGAAAAAATATAGGAACAGGTCTTAAAGGAGTTGTATCAGGATCTAAGGAATGTAGTGTTGGATCAGCTTGAAATGCGCTGATTTATGCAGAACAAGGAGAAATTCTGGGTTCCATGTGTTGACTCAAGTGCCTGGGAATGATTAGCATTTTGCTTTGTTGGTTGATGTAATCATAAACCCAAAGGTGATTTAACAAAATATAGTTGAAACTCCTGAACTTCTTTTTTATTCTGTAGAAAAAGATGTCAAGAGAAAAAGAGGGAGTGAGAGAAATCAGAAATTTAAAGTGGATCTATCATACAAAACTTGTTTAATCATTCTCTACCCATGTTCTCTAGAAGGAAAAAAGAGTTATTTATAAAGACTGTGATTGAGATTTCTCAGCATTTTCAAACAATATGGGACTACTATCTGCAGGCAGAGAATGCCAGTGGAAGTGATGCCATGAAACTGAGCTCACTGAAATGAATGGAGATGACAGAATCTGTGGTGGCTGTGGCCAAATGGCATGGTTACCATAATGGGCAGCAGAGTCAAAGAATTAGAATTGTTTGGGTCACAGAGATTTTCGATGTGGCTGGTTGACCAAGATCCCAACAATGGAAACAGATGGGCAGCCTACAAAAGTTATTTTTGTTTTGCATATGCAGGAAATATCCATATCTGTTAAACAGAATTGACTAGAATCACCATAATGGTTACAATTATAGTACTTAATCAATTCCCAGACTTAAGCCAGCTAACAGAGTCAAAGAACTTTAAATAAAGGTGAGGTTATATCCTCTTACAGAAGTATCCTGCTACTTAACCATGTGTTACCCTGTAATTTTCCCTTTAGTAGACCTTAAAAGAAAATCCAGCCATAGATAGCAACACAGATGAACCCTGAGGACATTATGCTAAGAGAAATTAGCCAGTCACAGAGGGAAAAATACTGCATAATTCATTTATACAAGGTATCTAAAGTAATCAAAATAATAGAAACAGAGTGTAGAATGGTTGTTGTTAGGGGCTAAGGGGAGTAAAAATACAGAGTTGCTATTCAACACATATAAAATTCCTATGCAAGGTGAATGTTTTAGAGATCTGCTGTGCAACATTGTGCCTATAGTTAACAATACTGTATCATACACTTAAATTTTTTTTTAATAGGATAGATTTCATACCCAATGTTCTTACCACAATAACAAAAGAGGCACCTGAGGACAATTTACCAGGGTAATTGTACATTAGCAAAGGGGAAATAAACAGTTTATGAAATGCTGGCTTTAAACTGAAACTAGTATCTGGAGACCAAAACTGTCATTGTATTCAACCAGTCAGAGAATAGCTTTACGAATATCTGGTAATCAATAGAGTTTCAACTGGGGTTCATTTTATGGTTGGCCCAGGTCTTCCTCAAACCTCTCTGTGGTTACTTCCCCAGTTCCAGAATGTATAGTTTCAACAGACATACTAAACTACTGGCAGCAATTTTTCTTTGGTTTTTATGATCCATGGAATGATGATTTATACTGTAGGGAAGGCCAAATGCCTTTATCTACACAAGTAGTAAGTTAAAGGCAAATATAGAGGGACTCCAAAGAGTATTGCTGCCTTCAAGGACTTGAAAGCTGCAAGAGTAGTGATTTCTACCACAGCCATATTCAATCTGACTATTATCCTATATACAAAATATGTGTCTTGAAAAATGATGGCTTTTTATTAACTTAAAAAAAACCCTTCATTATCTAATGCTACATAATAAACCACCCCAAAACTCTGGTATAAAACAGTTTTATTATTCTAACAGATGTGGATCTTCAAATTTTTTTGTTCAGTGGTCACTTTTAAGCATCTAAACATCTAAGAATTTTATCATTGAGTATGTATTCAATATATATTTTGAATGGTTATAAATTATCTACCAATATTGAACTAGTTTAAAATTTTTAAACTGGGCAAACATTTTCACACATCTCTGTTCTTAGACTCTTGGCAATATTTTTCTCCTTGAATGCTTGCATTTATTTAATAAAATATTAAGCATTTATTAAAACATAAAATATTGTAACTATCAGAGCCCAGAGTATCTGAAAACGAAAGCACTTTTTGTAAGTGGGTCATTAGATGTAATCTTAAGAGATTTTCCCCCTATTTATGTTTCTTTGTTCCATACCTAAATATTCTGATAATGGAAGAAAAGAAATCTTGTGTGTTGGGTCAGAACATAGCATACATTTTTATATCTCAACTTCACAAAATACTGTCTCCAAGATACCAATTAATGGAATTTTTTAATTGGACACTTTACATATCTTTGGTCAGGGAAACATTATATAGGAAAATATATTTTGTGTTAGTGATATTTAGTATGCTCACAGATGGTAGAATTAATGCACAGATGGAAAGCACACCTTAGTTCAGAGTAACTGTCTCTTTCAATAAGAGCAAATAATACCCCATTTCACAATGGGAGGAGTTTGGTATTGTCAATTTGCTGGTAGGTAAATGGCTGGCATTTCCAAGGTATGATTAAGCATAGAAACCAATGAATTGTCCTTCTGCCAGCAAATGAAACATTTAGCAGTAAAATTAAGTACAAGTTAAATGTACTTAATCCATGCATAGTATTCAGTTTTCATTTTTACCATCATGACAATTTGATCATGAGCTCATTGGACAAGACTATCTAGAACTGGGATAAAAGCTTACTAACATTCAGAGAGTAAGTCATTTTGCTAACCTTTCTATTCAAGGTATCTTCACTATAGAAGTCCTAAGGGGCAAACCCTTATCTTATTCTGAGATGTCCCCAAACTCCACCTTCCTATGAATTCATTTGTTCTTTATATACAGAAGCTCACACTCTAAGCAGAGTAGAGATGTACTGTTTAAAGATAAATCTTTGTATTTGACAGCTTTGTGGTGCTTCAGAGATTCTAATGAGCTGGGATATAAATTTGTAGCAGGTCACTTTGGCTGATGGGAATAAATTAAATAACTCTCCGTTTACCAAACTTCAATTGTTTTTACCCTCAGCAGGCAACTAGTTAAAAATAACCCCCATTGCAGCATACGTATAGGATATTTCAGCAGGAAAAGTCACTGTGGGAAGGTGAAGAATCTGCTTACGCAGTATACATATGGCTTCAGGACATGCTTGAGCCCAATCTCTTTTGTACACTTTAATTGGCATTGTTAATTAGATTTACCTAATTTAATGGCTAGGTGGGTCAGACTAAGTTTGGAAGAGGCACCTTGGATTTCATGTTCACTTGGGCTTCATGTTATATTAGGGCCAGTGGAAAGCCACTGGCCCTAATATAAAGGAGAAGATTTAAAAATAAGGTTTAAAAATAAATGAGAAGATTTATTGACCAAAAACAGTAAAGCACAGTTGTATGATTGCTATGGGTCCCATGCTGCAACAGAATTTGCCTTAGACACTGAATTAATCATGTCTCCACAACTAGTCCATATAGTCCACGTAGTCAAATGCTTCTACCACTGTGTGAAAAGCTGGAAACCCTTCTGAATACATTCAGAGCTGGAAACTTCTTTAGTTACTTACTAAATAGGTAAAAATAGCATATCTAAATAGAATATATTTTTCCTCAAAGGCAGTCCAACTAAAACTTAGTCCTCTTAGTGCTGGAAGGGATAGAGTATAACTTTTTCCTTCAATTATAAGGTAATATTTTACCCTGTCTACACCACTGGTTGGACAAGAAACTTTAAAGAAGTGTCAGACCGCTGAATTATCCCTAGAGCATCTCTCTCTTTTGTGACAATTGACTTAATCATAGCTCTCTTAGAAGGTCCAGATACTTGCCCTTCAGGTTGTGAGGGATGATGTCATCAACATGTTGAACAGAATATCTGTGATGATGAGCAATTATCCTTCCTAGAGACTCAATTTTGGTACAAAACTAGAGGGGTAATTCATTCCCTAAGAGTAGAATGAAATATGTACTTCTGTCACTGTCTTTTGAGAACATTTCCTCCTCTTATTAATTCTTATCACAAGGGTGGGAAAAAAACTAATCTCATCAATAGACATATAATACAAGATAAAAGTAGCTTTATTAATTTGCTCAAGTAGGGAGACTACATCTGGACAGCATCTGTAAGCAGATTCATCACCCAATTAAACTGATGATTATCTGTCATTCTCTAATTCCCATCTGTCTATTGAGCCAATTGAAGTGGATAATTTAATGAGAATGTGTTAGCAATCATCATTTTCATGTATTTCAAGGTTTTAATGTGGACAGATCTCTGCAGTTCCACCAAGAACGATCCATTTGTAGAGGGTTGTATGTGTGTTGTTTGTTTTGATTTGTTGTTTTTTTAAATGGACTGTAAACTCTAGATTTCCATCTGACTCTTCTTCCAAAATACAGATGCCAAAATAAGCTATATATATTTATATTTATATATGTTTACAATTACAAAGTCCCAGAAATTACAGTGAGAATATATGTGGTGATCTATTTGGACATACTGAGGCATTTCTTCTTTTTTTTTTTTAAAGCATCAAAAATTAGCTCTTGGGGCTTCCCTGGTGGTGCAGTGATTGAGAGTCCGCCTGCCGATGCAGGGGACGCGGGTTCGTGCGCCGGTCTGGGAAGATCCCACATGCCGCAGAGCGGCTAGGCCCATGAGCCATGCCCGCTGGGCCTGTGCATCTGGAGCCTGTGCTCCACAATGGGAGAGGCCACAACAGTGAAAGGCCCCCATACCGCAAAAAAAAAAAAAAAAAAAAAAAAATTAGCTCTTAACTTTCAGTACACAATTGAGTGTATATAGAAAAACCTAAAGAGTTGATAGTTTCCACTTAAATCAGATGAAATACTATCATAAAAATGGAAAATCTGAATAGTTGTGTATGGGTATGACTACAGTTTTTCTTGTTTTTGAATTTTTATTAGAGTATAGTTGATTTACAACATACTGAGGCATTTCTCTCAAAATTGTAATTATCACCTAAGTCCCATATGCTCTCAAACTTAGTTATAAACTAAAAATTTTCTTTAGTTCACAAGAATTTATAATAGCTCAGATTCAGGTCTAATATTTCCTCAAAGTGCTGAATTTTTTTTCCATACCCAATGACTTTGACAGTTGTCTAGAGTCCCTTGGTAATAATTAAGAGAAATAAACTTAGTATATATTTATAGTGTTACTGTGTGGTCTCCTTCAGGTGTGTCTAAACTTCCATTTCTCAATTGATTTTAGGTCTATTAACTTATCTAGAGCTAGAAATTGGCTTAGGGGTCAAGGGTCTGTTGTGGTGGCTTAGGATATACCTTACAAACATGGAAATTTGAGGTTATATAAGCTAAGTTGAAACTTAATTGGCCATTCATAACTTTTGATTCTGGAAACTCCACAATTAATTAAGACCAACAAAATATTTCTGGTTCAGACTACTGTGACTCTACTGGCTCTTTGGTATCTACATTCACTTTATCACTAGGAGTTAGTTCTTACTAACAGATGTCTGTCACTATGAAATTCTTCTATCTTCTGAAATATGGAGACATTTTAACTTTACTATATCAAACTTGTATCACCAACTGTAGCACTCAGAATGGGCTAGCGTATGCTGAAGCATAATAAACACCCCAAAATCTCAGTGGCAACACAAAAAAGTTACACTTTATTTATGCTATATAAGGTCAGTAATGGTTGGAGGACCCAGAGACCCAGAATGAACTGTGATCTACCTGCACACATACTCCATAATGTCTGAGTGAACTATGCATTGTCCTCTAAAACTTTTACTCAGAAGCAGCTGTTCAAGATAGGGGTGTAGGAAGATCCTGAACTCCTCCCATGGACACACCAAATCTAGTTACATATGGAAAAATTCCCTTTGAAAAGACCTGAAAACTAGCTGAATAGTTTTTCCAGAACAAAGGAAAAAAGAGCCACATTGAGAGAGGTAAGAGAGGTAGATTGCCAAAACCCCACCCCCAACACAGTGACCTACAACCAGGAGGAATCTCACAAGTAGAGAGCTTTTCCCTGAGGAGTGAGGGGTTTTTTCCCCATGTCAGGCACTCCAAACCTTGGGACCTGCACTGGAAAGATAAGCCCCCATATTGTCTGGCTTTGAAAACCAGTGGGGCTTATGTCCAGGAGACCCAAAGAGCTATATGGAATTGAGATTCTGCTCTCTTAAAGGGCTTGTGTGCAGGCTTACTCACCCCAGGACCCAGCACAAAAACAACAATTTGTAGAGCACCTAGACTATATGCAAAGGAGATTCATTTGCTAATCTTAAAGTGTGTGCTGAAGGGGCAATGGCCTGTTGGGGTTCTCTCTAGGGATGGAGGTGGTGGTGGGTGCCAGTTTTGCACTCTCCTTCTACCTTGTTAACAGCAGCAGGCACACCCTGCCTCCATACTCTCCAGCAACCCTGTTAAGCCAGGGGGCATGCCCTCCCCTCATACTGTTTTGCAGCCTTGCCAAAACCAGCAGGCAGGCTGTACCTCCACATTCTCCTGTGTCACTGTTAAAGCTGGCAGGCACACACAGTCCACACAGGGAATGTCCCTTGAACATCTGGCACTAGTAGCCAGCAGAGTTAGTGTTTCTGAGCCCTACAGGACTGAAACAATTGGAGAGAGAGTTCTTGGCAGGCTACCACCCCACAGGGCATACCACAGAAAGCAAACTGAGACATAATCTCAGTCTTCCTATGAAAATGGAATTTATTTACTTGTCCTGGAGCTTCAACCTGAGGGGCAGGCTTCAGGTTTACCACACATCTAGAGGCTACAGAAGAGGTCTCAGGAAACATAGCCCAGGGAACATGATCTTTGCTCTCTCCCTTGGCCTTGCTACAGCTCACTGGTACCTCCCAGAAATGAGCTTTTACACTTGTCTAAAACCCTGATTTTTGTAAGCAATGTCAAGGAAACACTTCTGGATCACCTGGTCTGGAGGTCAGCAGGGTTTAAAATTGAGGTCCGAGGGGACTGTATATATTTGCATAATTTAGAAGCTGCTGCCTGAGAATTTGGCTCCCAAACAGACTGAAATTAAGTACAGACTAAAAAAAAAATTTTTTTTAAAATACTGACAGGTCTTGCACATCCTTAACTACTGGAATCTATGAAGAATAAATCAGGAAGCTTGGACAATCACATAGATTTCAGAGACAACCAAGAGTAAGAACAAGGTTGAATGACAAGTTTCATCTCCTACACAAAGCCACTCCTTCAAGTCTGGGAAAGGTAGCTCTTCCACCTAATACACAGAAACAAACACAGAAAGTAAAGCAAAATGAAGAAACAAAGCAATATGCTCCAAATCAAAGAATAAGATAAAACCCTAGAAAAAAACTTAATGAAACAGAGATAAGTAATTCATTTGATAAAGAATTCAAAGTTATAGTCATAAAGATGCTCACTGAATGGAGAGAATAGATGAACATAGTAAGAACATCAACAAGGAGATGGGAAATATAAGAAAGTACCAAACAGAAGTCACAGAGCTGAAAAATGTAATAACTAAACTGAAAAACACACTAAAAGGGTTCAAGAGCAGACTAGATGAAACTGGAGAAAGCACCAGTCATCTCAAAGACAAGGCAGTAGAACTCACCCTGTCAGAGCAGAAAAAGAGAAAAGAATTTAAAAAAAAAAAGTAAAGATAGCTCAAAGGACACATCGCGCCACTTAAAACAGGCTACCATTCACATCATAGGGCTCCCAGAAGGAGAAGAGAGAGGGAAAGGGGTAGAAATATTATTTGGAGAAATAATGACTGAAAACTACCCTAACCTGGGAAAGAAGACAAACATTCATATCCAGGAACCGGAAAGTTCCAAATAAGATAAACCCAAAGAGACACAAGCCAAGACATATTATAATTAAAGTGTCAAAAGTTAAAGACAAGAGAGAATATTAAAAACAGCAGGAGAAAAACTTCTTGTTATGTACAAGGAAACTCCCATAAGCCTATGAGCGGATTTTTTCAGCAGAACTTTGTATATCAGAGGAAGTGGCACAATATATTCAAAATGCTGAAAGAAAAACCTTCCAACCAAGAATATTCAACTCAGCAAACTTCTTATTCAGAATTGGAGAGAAAAGAGTTTTCCATAAAGGAAAAGCTAAAGGAGTTCATCACCACTAAACAAGACTTTAATAAGAAATGTTAAAGTGACTTCTTTAAGCTGGAAAAAAGGAGCACTAATTAGTAAGAACAACAAGAAAAGTAAAAATCTCACTGGTAAAGGTAAATTTATAGTAAAGATAGTGGATTAACTATTTATAAAGCTAGTAGGAATGTTCAAAGACAAAAATTAAAAAAAAAACAACTAACTAAATAATAAGGGATACACAAAATAAAAAGATATAAAAATGACATCAAAAACATAAAACACAGGGATAGGGAGTAAAAATGTAAAGTTTTAGGATGTGTTCATACTTAACTTGTTATCAATTTAAAATAGATTGTTAAACGAAAGTTGTTATGTGAGCCTGAGGGTATCCACAAAGCAAAAACCTATAGTGGAAACAAAAAAGATAATGAGAAAGAAATCTAAGAACGACACTAAAAAAAGCCATCAAACAAAAAGGAAGAGAGCAAGAGAAGAAAGAAACAAGAATTATGAAACAGCCAGAAAATAATTAACAAAATGGCAATAAGTACATAACTAACAATAACTACTTTAAATAAAAATTTGAATCAAAAGATACAGTGGCTAAATGAATTTTAAAAAGAGTCATCTGTAGCTGCCTACAAGGGACTTACTTCAGATATAAGGACACACAGACTTGAAGTGAAAAGATGGAAAAAGATGTTTCATGCAAATTGAAACTAAAAGAAATCTGGGATAGCTGTATTTATATCAGAGACAAAATTCACTTTAAAACAAAGACTGTAATTAAAAACAAAGATTTGCATTACATAATAATAAAGGGGTCAATCCAACAAGAAATATAACATTTGTAAATTTCCATGCACTCAGTATTGATGTACATATATATATATATAGCTAATATTAACACACAAAGGGAGAAATTGACAGCAAATCTTTAAAACCCAACTTGGGTTTATCAATGGATAGGACACCCAGACTGAAAAGTCAACAAGGAAACACAGGCCTTAAATGACAAATTAGACTAGAGAGACTTAATAGATATATATAGAATATTCCATCCCAAAGCAGAATACACATTCTTTTCATGTACACATGGAACATTCTTTAGGATAGATCACGTTAGACCACAAAAAAAGTCTCAGCAAATTTAAGATGACTGAAATCATATCAAGCATTTTTCCATCCATAAAGGTAATAAACTAGAAATCAATAACAAGAAAAAAATTGAAAATAAATATGTGGTTAAACAACATGCTACTGAAAAAGCAATGAGTCAAAGGAATCAAAGAGAAGTCAAACTATAACTTGAGAGAAATAAAAATGAAAGTACAATATACCAAAATCTATGTGATGCAGCAAAAGCAATTCTAAGAGGGACAGTCATAGTGATACAGACTACCTCAAATGACCAGAAAAGTCTCAAAAAAACAATTGAACATTACAACTCAAGAAACTAGAAAAAGAAGAAAAAATGAAGCCAGATTTAGTAGAAGAAAGGAAATAATAAAGGTAAGAAGATAATAAAAAGAGAAAATAAATGAAATAGAGTCTTAAAGAAAATAGAAAAAAATTTAAAAATTAAGAGCTGATTCTCTGAAAGATAAAATTGACAAACCTTTAATTAGACTCACTAAAACAAAAAAGAGGATAAAATTAGAAATGAAAAAGGAAAAATTATAACTGATAACCAAAATATTCAGAGACTCATAGGAGACTAATATGAATAATTACACACCAACAGATTGGACAAAGCAGAAGAAATAGATAAATTCCCAAAACATACAATCTTCCAAGACTGAATTTTGAAGAAACAGAAAATCTAAATAGACCAGTTACTAGTAAGGAGATTGAATCAGTAAGAAAAAGACCCCCATCAAACAAAGTTCAGGATCAAACAGTTTCACAGGTGAATTCTACCAAACATTCAAAGAAGATTTAATACCTATCCTTCACAAACAATCCCAAAAAATTGTAGTGGGAATGCTCCCAAACTCATTTTATGAGTCCAGCATTACCATGATACCAAAACTGGACAAAGACACCACACACAAAAAAAAATTATAGGAAAATACTGCTGATAAATATAGATGTAAAAATCCTCAATAAAATTATTAGCAACCAAAACAATACATTAAAAAGATCATACACCAAAATCAAGTGGGATTTATTCCAGGGATACAAGGATGGTTCAACACCCACAAATCAAGATGATAGTCCACATTAACAAAATGAAAGGTAAAAATAATATGATCATCTCAATAGATGAAGAAAAAACCTTTGACATTCATTTATGATAAAAAACCTCTAAACAAAGTGGGTATAAAAGAAACATAACTCAACAATAATAAAGGCCATATATGCCAAGTACACAGCTAACATCATACTCAACAAAGAAATGCTGAAAGCTTTTCCTCTAAGATCAGAAACCAACAAAAATGTCCACTCTTGCCACTTTTATTCAACTTAGTATCGGAAGTCCTAAGACAGAGCAATTAGAAAAGAAAAAGAAATAAAAGTCATCCAAATCAGAAAGAAGGGAGTAATACTGTCACTATCTGCAGACAATATAATTTTATATACAGCAAGATAATAAAGACTTCACCAAAAAAACTATTAGAATAAACAAATTCACTAACGCCACAGGGAACAAAATCAATATCCAAAAATCTGTTGTATTTTTATACACTAAAAACAAACTATCAAAGAGAAATGAAGAAAATGACCCCATTTACAACTGCATCAAAAAGAATGAAATACCTAGGAATAAATTTAACCAAGGAGATAATAGACTTGCACATTGAAAACAAGCCCTTAATGAAATAAATTGAAAAAGATACAAATAAATGGAAAGATATTCTGTGCTCTTGGATTGAAAGAATCAATATTGATAAAATATGTGTACTCCAAAGCAATCTACAGATTCAATGCAATTTCTATCAAAACTCAAATGGCATTTTTCAGAGAAACAGAACATATATTCCTAAAACTTGTAAGAAACCACAAAAGACCTCAAAGAGATAAAGAAATCTTGAGAAAGAGGCGCAAAGATGAAGGCGTCTTGCTCCCTGATTTCAAATTATATTACAAAGCTATAGTAATTAAAACAGTATGGTATTGGCATAAAAACAGACACATAGATAGATAGAACAGAATGGACAGCCCAGAAATAAACCCATGCATATGTGATCAATTAATTTATGACAAAGGAGCCAAGATTATACAATGTGCAAAGGACAATCTCTTCAATAAATGGTGTTGAGAAAATTGATAAACAACATGAAAAAGAATGAAACTTGACCATTACTTTACACTATACATGGAAATTAACTCAAAATGGATTAAAGATTTGAATGTAAGACCTGAAACCATAGAACTTCTAGAAGAAAACATAGATGGTAAGCTACTTGACATAAGCCTTGGTAAAGATTTTTCAATCTGACAACCAAAAGGAAAAACAAACAAATGGACTATAACATACTAAAAATCTTTTGCAAGGCAAAGGGAACCATGAACAAAATGAAAAGCCAACCTACTAAAAGGAAGAAAATATTTGTTAATCCTATATCTGGTAAGGGGCTAATATCTACAATATATAAACAACTCATACAACACAATAGCAAAAATCCCAAACTGATTAAAAACTGGGCAGAAGATCTAAACAGACTTTTCAAAGATGACACACAGATGTGCCAACATATACAAGAAAAGATGCTCAAAATATTAATCTTCATGGAAAGACAAATCAAAACTATGAGATGTCACCTCACACCTGTTAGAATGGCTATTATCAAAATGACAAGAAATAAGTGTTGGCCACGATGTGGAAAAAGGGAACCCTCATACACTGTTGGTGGGAACATAAATTGGTACAGCCAGTATGGAAAACAGTTCCTTGAAAAACTGAAAATAGAGTCAGCAATTCTACTTCTGGGTATCTATCCAGTGAAAATGAAAACATTAACTCAGAAAGATATACAAGTCCAGTATTCATTGCAGCATTATTTACAATAGCCAAGGTATGGAAACAACCTAGATGTCCATCAATGGATGATTGGTTAAAGAAGAAGTGGTGTGTGTATATATATATATATATATACACATACACACACACACACACATACACACACACACACACACACGAGATACTACTCAGCCATTAAAAAGAATGAAATCTTGGCATCTGCAACAACACACATGGTCTTTGAGGGTATTATGCTAAATGACAGAGAAAGACCAATGCCAAGTGACCTCAGTTATATCTGGAATTTAAAACAAATGAATGAATAAACAACAACTAAAACAAGCTCATAGATACAGAGAACAGATTGGTGGTTGCCAGAGACAGTGGGTGGGAGATATGTGAAATGAGTGAAGGGGATCAAAGGTACAAACTTCCAGTTATAAAATAAATAAGTCATGGGCATGTACAGCATGGTGACTATAGTTAATAATACTGTATTGCATATTGGAAAGTTGCTAAAAGCATACAGTAAGTCCCCTACATATGAACAAGTTCCATTTTGAGAGCACGTTCATAAGTCCATTTTGTTCATAAGTCCACCAAGTTAGCCTAGGTACACAACTAACACAATCGGCTATACGGTACTGTACCGTAATAGGTTTATAATACTTTTCACACAAATAATACATAAAAAACAAACACAAAATATAAACACTTTTAATCTTACAGTACAGTACCTTGAAAAGTACAGTAGTACAGTACAACAGCTGGCATACAGGGGCTGGCATTGAGTGAACAGGCAAGAAGAGTTACTGACTGGAGGAAGGAGAGGAGGTAGGAGATGGTAGAGCTGAAGGATCGTCAGCAATAGGAGACAGAGGGCAAGCTGCAATGTCACTCACGCCTGACGTTGATGGCACAGGTTCTGGTTCGTTGCTGGATTCAATTCCATCTACCCTCTTGAAAAAACAATCCAGTGATGTCTGAATACTAGGCTTTTTTTTTCCCATCATAGATGACATGGTAGCAATGGATTACATTCCAAACAGTGGCTTCAGCCTTCGTGTACCATTCTACATTTAGGTCCTGTGCCTCAAAAACTAACAGTGCCTCCACAAACAGAACTCACATGAGTGGACATGTGAACACACGTCTGCATCTTTGAAGGTTTGCAATTTGAAGGTTCGTATGTAGGGAACTTACTGTAAATCTTAAATGTCCTCATCTCAAGAAAAATACTTTTGTAACTATGTATGGTGATGGATATAAACTAGACTTATTGTGATAATCCTTCACACAATATATCAAATATTGAATCATTATGTTGTACACCAGGAACATGTATGTTATATGTCAATTATATATATATTATTACATACATTATTATATTATTATAAATATATATATATTATTACATTCTACAACATTCATGGCTACTTCAACTTCCAACATACCAAATAATAACAGTCAACTAAAAATGTACCTCTGCATGCAATCCAGATTTATTTTTTAGAACCATTTTCACTAATCAAATTTTAGTTCAATAAATAATAACACAATATAAAATATACCCCATTAGTTAAGTGATTCCTTATTATTATTTACAAACTAACATTTGCTTAAGTTAAACTTTCAAATAATAATTCCACATTATATATAAATATTTGGACAAGTAATAAAAAGTTTCCTGTCTATTCTCTCATATTTTATGGTACATAATTACATTTACTCTCTGCCACTTTCTTTCAGGATGCCCATTTCTAACTTTAGTACATCTGACATAAAATGATGCCCACAGAAATTCCCTGGAAGGGCCATTCATGATGGGAGAGAAATTTAATTCCTTACTGCCAAAATGATGTCAAATCCTATAGATCAAATGAGAGTTATAAATAACCTGAAACTTTATATTTTGAAATAATATGAGAGGTGTTACATTGAATTTTCCTTTTTATTCACCGAACTTATAATTCTCCATGTGATCATACAGTGTTAACATAGGAAAGTCAAGTGTTTAGGAAAATAGCAATGTAGAGGAGGTAATAGACTTTACCTCCTTTAGGCTTAGAATTCTTTAAAATACCTAATTAGTACTGATGTGTCTATTTTTTTTTAAGTCAACAAAATTAGTCGATATAATTAGTGTAACTCCAAAGAGCTAATGAAGATAACGTAATTATTCTTCAATATATGCTATTCTTTTCTCCAATATATTATCTGCATTTGCTACTCCTAGAAAAAAACTTTCTTTTTTTAAGCCTGCTTTTTTTCTTTAAGCCTGCTCTTTTGTTAACAATGTAATTAATGGGCTTTTAGATTACATTTTCTAAACAAATGCTGAAAGCACAACATCAATGCCAAATAATGTTATCTTTATATCTTTGTCATCTTGTTATAGACTGCAATGTTGATGCTATGTTTTAACATGGCTTGTGACTTATCACTTACCATAAATTTGGAAGTGTCAAGCAATAAAAATGAGTACACAGTGTTTTATTTTATAAATTATCAGCTTTGAGTAAAGAAAGCCTTTTAGCAATACATGCCTAGAAAATTTAAAATACCATGAACTATTACCTTATATTTACATTTTTAAGGCTAAGTCGACTATCAATAATTTCTATTTAATGTTATTTTATTTATCAATTTACTATATTTGAAAACAGAAAAGAAATACAAAACTAAAATTATGAGTGATTAATTTCAACTATAGAGAAATTTTATGATATTAGAGAAAGGCTATTTGAACACTTTTTATTGGTTATATTTTTATAACAATATGATTTTCCAACCCATAAATTAATACTGACTAGTTATCAATTTATAGATTGTTATATTCTCAATTTTTAAATCTATCTTTTTAACCAATTTAAATTCACTATAATTATGTAACACAAAGTTATGATTATATAAGTCATATACATATATGTATGTGTGTACAAATTAAATATATTTTAAAATTAAAATGTGATAGTGAAAATAATGGCCTCCTGAAATACCCTATATATTAATTCTTATAATTGTGAATACTTTAGGCTACATTACAAAATAATTCAGGCTTCAAATGAAATTAAGGTTGATAATCAATTGACCTTGAAATAGGGAGATTTTTTCAGATTATGCAGATAAACATAATATAATTACAAGGTTGTTTAAAAGTGGAAGAGGGAAACAGAAGAGTGACTATGGAAGAAAGGCAGAGAATGATGCAATATTTCTGGTTTCAAAAATGGAAGAAGGGTGTTCTAGGAGCTAGAAAAGACAGGGAAACAGATTTTTCCCCAGAAACTCTAGGAAGGAACGCAGCCCTACAGACACCTTGTTTATAGCCCAGTGAGACTCATATCAGACTTATTACCTATGGAACAGTAAGATAATAAATTTGTGTTTTTTAAGACATGAAGTTTGTGAAAATTTATTAAGACAGCAGATAAACTAATACACCAAATGGATTTATTTTTTAAAACATATTCTGGAAAAACAGATTAAATGTGCAGTCAAAACACCATTTTTCTGCCAATTACCTTTATGGATGTAACACCATAAATAAGGGGACAGTGGCAGAAAATTGAGTGGGCTTTTAAGGCATCAAGAATCAACATATCCAGGAACTCAAGGGTAAGAAAGCTGATACAGGACCAAAATTTTGGTGACATGATAGGTAACAGAATGCATGGTGGTTTAAGAAACCTTTTTCTAATCAAGTGTACAGGATTTGTTGGGGGTGGGGAAAGGGAAAGCACTCAATCTGCCTAACGTGGATAAACCAAAACTTGCATTGGTAATGTAAATTCTTCACAAACGTTTAATTTTTGAATGAACTGTCTTTTGCATCTGGATGAACCTGAGAAAAGAGAACATGCCAGAGGAATACAATACACTGGTTAATTTTTTCCCAGCCTATAAGAGCAGAAGCTTCTATTCCTCTTACTCCTGCTGCTTGGCTATTGCTCCATAATGTCAACAAATTGAGTTCTACAGGTATTAAGAAACCATGCCATCCTGAGTAAGTAGAGAAAAATCTTATCTATTGTAACCTAATGGAGAAAGGCCAAAATGAAATAATTAAAAAGATAGAAAAATGAAATAAAGAATTATCAAGAAAATACAATTAGAGCAAAAGCAAACCCCCAGAACTTAAAAAAAAAATGTATTTCCAAATTTCAAATAAAAACATAACTGAGGGCTTCCCTGGTGGCACAGTTGTTGAGAGTCCGCCTGCCGATGCAGGGGACACGGGTTCGTGCCCTGGTCCGGGGAGATCCCACATGCCACGGAATGGCTAGGCCCATGAGCCATGGCCGCTGAGCCTGTGTGTCCGGAGCCTGTGCTCCACAACGGGAGAGGCCACAACAGTGAGAGGCCCACGTACCGCCAAAAAAAAAAAAAAAAAAAAAAACTGAGAAAAAGGAATGGCTATATCTGAAAAAAAAATTTAATTTTCAAGTATATAAACTGAAAAAAAAAATTAGAATTATGTCAAAGAATGACAAATCATTTGTTAAAAATCAAAGAAACATGGGATGTGGCAAAATCAGTACTTAATTGGGAATTTAAAGCATTGAATACACATATTGGAAAAGAAGAAAGAAATGAAATTAATAATCTAAACTTCTACCTAAGGCAACTGAAAAATGAAGAGCAATTAACTCCAAAGTAAGTAGAAGAATTAATAAAATTAGAGCAGAAATGAATAAAATTAAAAACAGGAAACCAGTTGAGAAAGATCAATGAAACCAAAAGCTTGTTCTCTGAAAAGATGAATAAAATCAATAAGCCTCCAGCCAAGTAACTAAGAAAAAAAGGGAGAGGACACAACTTATTAATATCAGAAATGAAAGGGGACATCACTACAGATTCCATGGACATTAAAGGATAATAAAGTAATATTATGAACAATTCAGTGACAAAAAATTTAATAACCTTGATAAAGTGGATTAATTTCTTGAAAGACAATCTGACAAACTGACATAAAATTAGACAATATGAATAGGCCTATAACATTAAAGAAATTGAGTCAATAATTAATAAACTTCCAAAACAGAAAGCACCATGTCCAGATGGATTCACTGATGAATTCCACCAAACACTTAAGGAAGAAATTATACCAGCTTTCTTACCATTTTAAAAAGATAGAAGCAGAAAAAATACTGACTCATTTGATGAGGTCAGCGTTACACTAATACCTAAACTAGACAAAGATATTATAATGAAATTAACATAGATGCAAAAAATCCTCAACAAAATTTTAGCAAATTAAATCCAACAATATGTAAAAAGAATTATACACTACAAACAAGTGGGGTTTATTCCAGGTATGCAAGACTGGTTTAATGTTTGAAAATGAATTAATGTAATCCATCATATCAACACACTAAAGAAGAAAAATCACATGATCATATCAACAGAGGGAGAAACAGAATTTGACAAAATCCAACACTCGTTCATAAAAACTCATAGTAAACATCCTTAACTTGACAAAACATCTGCCAAAATTTACAGCTAAAATCCTACTTAGTGATGAAAAATTTCAAGCTTTCCCACTAATATCAGGAACAAGACAAGGATATTCCCTCTCATTACTGTCCTTCAACATCGTACTGGAATAACTAGCTAACGCAGAAAGACAAGAAAAGGAAATAAAAGTTATACATATTGGGACGAAATGAAGTTGTCTTTGTTCACAAATGACTTGATTATCTATGTAGAAAATTTGAAAGAATCAACAAACAACTTCTGGAACTAATAAGCAATTATAGCAAGGTTGCAAGACACAAGGTTAATTTACAAAACTCAATGACCTACCTATATATGAGACATAAACAAGTGGAGTTTGAAGTTAAAAACATGATACCAGTTGTATTAGCAGCCCTCTCAAATGAAATACTTATATAAAAATCTAACAATATAGATACAAGATCTATTTGAGGAAAACTGCAAAACTACTGAAATAAATGAAAAGAACTAAATAAATGGAGAGATACTCTATGTTTATGAATACGATGACTAAATACTGCCAAGATGTCAGTTCTTCTGAAGTTGACCTATAGCTTCAATGTGTCTCAATCAAAATGCCATCAAGTTATTTTGTTAATATTCATAAATTGATACTAAAGTTTATATGGAAAAGCAAGAGACCCAGAATAGACTAAGAAAAACAACAAAGTTAGAAGGCCGATAGTATCCATCTTCAAGACTCACCAAGACAAGTGTGGTGTTGGCAAAAGAATATACAAACAGATCAACTGAACAAAATAGAGAGCCCAGAAATAAACCCCTATTAATATAGTTAACTTATCTTTGACAAAGGAAAAAAGGCAACATGATGGTTCAAAGATAATTTTTCAACAATGGTGCTGAAACAACATGACATCGACATCCAAAAAATGATCTAGATACAGAACTTAAGGCTGTCCCAAAAATTAACTCAAAATGGGTCATGGACCTCAAAGTAAAATGCACAACTATAAAACTCCTAGAAGGTAACTTAGAAAATCTAGAGAACCTTGGGTATGGAGATGACTTTTTAGATATGACACCAGAAGTACAATCTATGAAAGAAAGGATAAACTCAACTTCATTATGATTAAAAGCTTCTGTTCTATAAAATACAATGTAAAGAAAATGTCAAGACAAGCCACAGACTGGGCAAAAATATGTGCAGCATATCTTATGGACTCTTATTCAAAATATACAAAGAACTCTTAAAACCAACGATAGGAAAACAAACTACTGCATTTAAAAATGGGCCCAATACTTTAACAGGCACCTCACCAAAGAAGATATACAGATGGAAAATAAGCACATTGAAAGATACTCCACATCATATGTCATTACAGAAATGCAAATTAAAACAATGAGATACCACTACACACATTAGATGGCCCAATTCCAGAACACTGACATCAAATGCTGGCAAGGATTTGGAGCAACAGGAATTCTCTCTCATTCACTGCTAGTGGAAATGCAAAATGACACAGCCACTTTTGAAGATAGTCGGGCAGTTTCTACAAAAATAAATATTTGCAAACTGTCTTAGCTTGGATTCCTATTCATTATCTTCTTGGACTTCAACTATATGCTAGATTATTTGATATTGTTCCACAGCTCTTGGATGCTCTTTATTTATTTGTCTTTTCCCTCTCTTTTGCTTTGTGTTTGTAATTTCTGTTGTCCTGTTTTCAAGTATACAGATTTTCTCTGAGGTATCCAAAATAGTCCATGGTAGGAATTCACTTCTGAAATAGTGCTTTTAAAAAAATTATCATTTTATTTTTTATCTACAATTTCCATTTGTCTTAAAATTCCTCATCTCTTTTTTCTCCTATCTTTCCCACTTGGCACTTTAACATATTTCAGAATTATTTTAATTTTCTTGTCTGTTACTTCCAAAATCTTTTTATTCTATGGCGCTAGAGCTGTTAACGGCTTTATGTCTTAATAAGTCAGTTTTGATGTTGTTTTCTTTTTCAGTGTTTCAATTTTTGAGTAATTGCCAAAAATGTGTATAAAAATTAGAGAGGCTGAGAAAAATATTGTTTATACTTGGTAATGTGCACACACATCTCTCCTTTGATGGAACTTTTTCGTGAAGTGCAAGGTCAATATAGTCAATTAAGCTTCTTATTTGGGGGAAGATGGCATGAGCTACAATTGCTTTGAGATTACTGCTATTTAAAAATTCTGCTTTAATTGCGTTTTGTGGAGTTTTAGAGATCCAGAGGATTTTTCTCACTTTTCCTTTCCTACCCTCAGCTTTCAGCAGGTCTAACACACATGCACGACAGAGTGATTCTTTTGCATTCTTCTACCTGAGCCAACAGTAGATAATGGTTTCTTATTAATTGAAGGCTCATGGTGAGACAGGAGTAGTTTCTTGGTTTTCTTTCTCCAGCCTCAGGCAGGCTCATTATCTACCAAAGTGAAAATGCTTATGTGCCTTATCTTTGAGGAGACTCAACACCCTCTGGAATTTATTTTACTTGTTTGCCTTGAGACTCAGCACCCTCTGGAATTTATTTTACTTGTTTGCCTTGAAATATCAGTTCTCTACAGGTTCAAGGAAACATGATTCTGTAGATTAACTGACTTTTTCTCACTGTTAGAATGTGAACAATTTTTCTTCTGGGTTCTTTCACCTTCAAAAGGACGAGATTCTCATTGTTCTCACAAGTCTGCTTAATAACTAGTAAGTTCAAAGAATACATCACTAAAATCATGGCTGAATGTTGGTAAATTCAAATAATTTTGTGGCAAAATAGTAAATGTATACTGATTTCCATTTTATGGCGATATGTACTCTGCCTTGCTGAACTCTAAAACTGAGATTACGAAGAAGGTATTAGCCAGGCTATAAAGAGATTACCAGTTCCTCTCGGTTTGTTGCATTTCCTGAAAAAGCTTTTTACATAAAAGGTAAAACTGAAGCAATCGAATAGTCTATATTAACTTTTCAGATCATCTTGCTTATGTACTGGCCATAGTGTTCTTGAAATGTCAGTTATTAGAAATCAAAACTTCTTTTTCCAATATTTATTTAGAGAAATAATGTGGGTTGCCCCTGGGATTCTTTATCATTCAGTGTTTTTAAAGAAGAAGTGTATGGTTGTAGTGTAAGTCTTGGCGGGTTGTTTTTGGGGGTTTTTTGGGGTAATGCAAGTGCCTGACTTATGCTTTGATTGCTAAGGCATCCACTTCAAAGAGGCATCCACTTCAAGGATGGCTATCTCAAATAAACCCATGACTAGATAAAGGTTAGGATGTGATACCTTAAAGGCTGTATAGTAGGAAAAGACGTATTATAAAGCATTTAAAGAGTATAAAAGAAGGGAGATGAATTCAAATGGGTCACAGATTAAATGTCAAGATTGACAATCCATTCTAGTTTGCAGAAGATGTGCTGGAAGATGTGATACCTGAGCTATGTCTTGAAAGATAAGTAAGATTTCATAAAGTATAAGGTAGGGTCAGCTTGGAAAAAACAGGAGTTTGTAAAGGGCTTTGTATGTTCTGGTAGTAAAATTTAAACAGTAGACATGGCAATTTATATGGATTCAAAGAATTTGAACATCTTTAAACAGAATTACAGAATGCATAAATCCATATTCACTTAAGTGTTTATGTAAATATTTTCTCTCCAGTGACGCTGTAACAGAAATACCCTAATATAAACTTTCTTGTACACTATGGTCCAATAGTTCTGACACTCAAACTAGTGGATCAAGCATCCATTATCTTTTTGAAGTGTGTTTTATTTGTTTTTTGTTTTTGTTTTTGTTTTCGGTATGTGGGCCTCTCACTGTTGTGGCCTCTCTCGTTGCAGAGCACAGGCTCCGGACGCGCAGGCCCAGTGGGCATGGCTCACGGGCCCAGCCGCTCCGCGGCACGTGGGGTCTTCCCGGACCAGGGCACGAACCCGTGTTCCCTGCATCGGCAGGCGGACTCTCAACCACTGCGCCACCAGGGAAGCCCTGAAGTGTGTTTTTATACGGTGATTTCTAAGACAGTCTTTTAGTAAAATTAGGTATTTCTTTTTAATGACTTGACCTACTCATTCACTGAATTGAAATGAATGGCCAACCTGGGAACCTGGAACAAAACAAATTCATGTTGCTTTCATTTTGTTTACATGATTCATTAGCAGAGAAAGGTACAAAGTGGAAAATAAAAGACAGGGAAGCGAAGAAATAATAGCAGATGTGGGATATACAATCACTGCCTGAATCTTCCAACAGAGGAATTTGAATTGACATTGAAAAATTAGCTTCTGGAAAGCTTTTACTTACTGGTTTCCTATACTATATTACCTACCTAACTTTAAGAATGGTCAACCCCTAGGAAAAGTAGGAAAAAACAATCAGGTGAATCAAGTCAATTTGACAAATACCTGGCTTTACTTTCTTCCTCACCAGGACTGGGAATACACATGTTGCAAACAAAAGATAAATCACTAGGTGTGTGGTCTCCTAAAATTTAGTCCTATCCAATCCCTGCATACTCTAAAAGAAAGAAAGAAAAGCTCTGAAGTTGTTGAAGAAATGAAATGGAGCAGGACCGTATGGGGCCCTCCTGGGTACAAATCCTTTCCATGTCCCCCATTTTCTTGTCTGTAGGGAAAAGGCTTCACCCTCCTTGACCTTCCTTGAGTTCCAAAGGGAATATTCAAATAGTTGCTTATCAGGGAAGGGAAGGAATGCAGAAACAAAGTAGCAGAAACAAAGTAGTATATAAAATGTTGTCCATTTCAAACTTCACAACTTTTAACTTTAGTTAAAAACTGGAAACATTTTAGTGCAGGATAATAGTTTTCTGACTTCTCTTGCAGACAGGGATTGTTGCCTGCCATTCCAGTAAAGAAAGAATGTTGCCTACCATGCTCTTTCTTCTTCAAGGATCAAGCCATCAGCCACTACAGCTGCTCCCTTCCGCCCATGGTATGTCCTGAAAGGAATTCAGGATGGAGACAAACAGGAAGCGTTCTGTACTTTGGATACTGGCCCTAGATAGTTACGCTTCATATTTAAGGAATAGTTCCAATGAGTCCAGAATCTTGCATTTTCCTCTACATAGAAAAGCACTAAAATTATTAACTTGAGACGTCTGTTCTTTGTGATTAGCAGTAATCTTTTGATCTTCAACTACATGTTTTTTCCCCCCAGCAAAAAACTCCTGGCTCCTTCCTTAACTCTAAGGAACTGCTCCAAAGAGATACCGGAGAGGCCGTCTCCCAGGCTATAGTATTCAGTAAGGCATCCAAATAAAACTTAACATGCAACTTTTAGGTTGTGTTTTTGCTTTAGTTGACACTCTTCTTCTTGCTTTTTGACTACTATATTTGTACTTACGAGTTTAAAACACCCTTTTGTCCTGAGTGAAAACTTCTAGGTTGTTAGACACGTTTTATCAAATCTTAGATACCATCATTTTAAAACACACAATTATTTTATGTAGGGCTAAGATTATTGAAAAAAGGGACAAAAATGACAATTATCTATAACATGGTGTTTTCTTATGACTTATTTACAAAAGAACTCATTTATATTTAGACATAGATTTCTATAATATCATCAACTCATATATTTTTTCACTTATAGAATCCAACTCTTCCAAATAATTTTTCTCCTAAAGTTATTAACGTCTGTTTTCCATTCCATATCCTCCTCTGTGCTGTCAGTACTGTTAGTGGTATGGCATTAAAAAAACTGTTTTATAGTAGCTGAGATTTTTTCTCCCCAATACATTTATATCTGTCCTCCAATTTTTGAGATCCTGATTTTTGACCTCCTCTAAATGTGACAATGAAATGTTTGCAGGACAGTAGGCAAGACTCATGTTCTCTCTTCAAATAATCCTTAAATTATCATTGATTGAAATTTCAAATGGCTGAGGGTGTCTAGTCACACTAACAAAAATAGTAAGATTTCACCCATGTGCAGGCTGTGACACCAGTGTCATTGTGACTACCACCTGCCAATGACAATTTTAATATGCCATTGAACTTAAGATGTGTCCTACCTACAGATACATAAAGATATGGGAAAATGTGCATCTTACAATTGAGGAAATATATAATTAATATTGCAGAAGGATACAATATTTAATAATATTTTATTATAAATTACTGAATAGCTTTTTCCATTTGCCTTTTCCTTAAGATCCCTCATTATGTTTATAAAATTAATATATTTATGACATTTTCAATGTATACTATGTATATATATATTCATATTTGTGTATGTACACAGGTATGTATGTAAAATAATTTTTTATTCTCCATAGGAAATAATGTGTATTTGCCCCATGTTTTCCAGTTTCATTATGAGGATTTGGGTAAGAGTACAGAAATATATCTTTAGGTGTACAAATTTATTTCTTGCAAACTTTTTTCAATTTTTATCACCATCAGTAAACTGTTATTTTGATTCCAGTCTACGTCTGTGCTCTCATGAAACAGTTTGTTTCAAAAGGCTATAGCTCTGTTCAACAGGAAATTCCAACATAGTATAGCACTTAAGAACATGACATTGAAAAACCAATAAGCGCACCATTAAGGAAACGCGATTACCTAGATTTGTGTTTGGTGTTACCAGAAGATAGATGGTAAGATGTTATTAGCATTCAGTGGTGAATTTATTCTATGGTTTATGAAGGACAACTGAAAACAGACACCAACGATAATGACATTTTTCAAGTCCTATCACTTCAATTTCAACCTTGGTATTCCACCCCATGAACCATATCTTTTTGGTTTTTTTTTTTTAAATGCTTACCTGCCTAGGTTTAGGACTGACTCCTCTTCTATTTCTTCTGAAAACTATTTCCCTCATTTCTTTATTTTTTTATTTCTATTCTATCTTCCAGTAAATACACATATTCTTTACTAGACCTGTATTCCACCATTTCTTTCTTCTATCTATGGATTCTATCTAATAAATAAAAGAGTGGCTCCAAGAGTCCAAATAGTACAACACTTTATGTGATTGACAGCCAGCTCTACTTTCACTTTTCTGACCTCTACTTTCATAGGTCAAACTGATTGCAGACATATGCATATGGATAGTGTTTTTTGTTTTTGTTTTTTTTTTACGAAAAATTTACTTGTGTTTTATATCATCAAGTCTGAATAATATTGCAAATAATATTTCAACTAAGTTCCTGAAAATAGTAGACATTTTTCAGTGACTAAAGTGACCACACTCATAGCTACATAAAAGGTCACTCAAGATGAATTGACTTAAGAAACTGGAAGATTAGACAATGTAGTCTTTGCATAATTGTGGTAATGTGGCTACACACAAAGCCATATTGCCTAATGCTATCACCAAGACCTCCGATCATATCACTGATGGGAAGTTATAAAATCAAGTATAATATTCATGAAATTAAGGATTGACCTCCAAAGGGAGGATTTTAATGCTGTAAAATAGCTTTGACATGTAATTCTCCTTTCCCATAATCTGGCTAGTGATACCTACATTCATTGGCAAAATTAAAAATATTTTGTTACTCAATTCCTAATTACAAAACATTTTATAATGAGTAAATGCATTACAATTATAGATATTCTGCCTTCTGTTAAAGAAAGCATTTTATACACAGAAAAAATTTTTACTCCTTTCATCTCATGATGAAGACATTTCCACCGCCCGCACCACTGTCTCTACCGTGCTCAATTCAGACTCAGCAATTGGAGAATCTACCCTGAAGAAGGTTTTGTCGGCTAGGGAGATGGAAAATACATTGGTGTGGGCCTGTGCATATGTGTGTGGTGGCCGTGGCAAAGGAAGACACAACTGGAAAGCGCCCCCTCTGTGTAGCCTGCAATTCATTTTATAGGCAATGAATTTTGCAAGGGGATGCAAACCAAGTAGCAAATTGTTGGCATTTAGTTTTAAAATCAAATATGAGTAATTCTGGTGGAAAAGAATCCATTGTTCCATAGTTGAAAAGTACAATTTCTGTTAAAGCACAACATGTAGACATATGTAATCATATATGTACACACATATTTACTTTTTCTGTTCTGATTACAACATTCATTCTACCAAGGGGGTCAGAGCTTTTAGGTAAGATGCTTTACTGCTATCACCAGTGGTTTCTCAAACCTCACACCTCTGCTTCCATATCAACCCTGTGCAAAATGTCATCAGTATTATCTGGTGGTGTTTAAGAACTTATTCTCTTTATTCATAGATTTGCTAGAACACCTTTTCATTCTCAATACAATATTGTATTTATAAAGTTCTTAGAAGGTCACACGAGGTCAGATTTAATGGTTTGCTCGATTATACAGGAGAGAACTAGGTGAGGACATTTGGACACGATTGGCTTCTAAGTTTAATTTTCTCTCTTAAAATTCCATGAAATCTGTGCTCATTACTCAACACTTTCATTGCTCAAAAGAAGACGTCATTTGAAGGGGAAACCTGTTATACAAAGATGTCTTAACATTTCCACATAATTCATCTCTGTACCCGAAGCGATATATCACTTTTCTTGATTAATGCCCACCAGAACAAAATAACCTGGGATGGTTTCTTGTAGTTTGCATTAATATTATCTGGCCTACATACCTAGAGGTTACTGGTCTATTGAGTAGTAGTTAATAGCTAGCTGTAGAATGCTTATTTAATTTTTCAATTTAAATGCCTAGATAATGCTGGGGGCAGTGCAGATATATAAACAACTTGTTCTTGGCCTTAAGAGATGTGATTATTGCTTAGGATGAGCAATTATTCAAGATATCCTCAGGGGATGTGAGATGTGACAGATGACACACTGACACTATTTAGAAGGAGCCTGCCAGATGGTCAGAACCTGCAGTTGTGGAATGAGGACAGTATGAAGGGACCTGGGGCAAAAAAACAGTTTCTGTAGCAATCTGGTAGCAGCAACATTTGGAAACCTGAGAGACGGGGTCCAAGGTTATGGGAGAAAAACTTCACAAAAGTACATGAGTTAAATAAGAACTGAAAGTAGACTCATTTCACAATTCAGTCTTTTCCTGATTAAATCATCTTCTATGGCCTGAGAGGTTGGCTGTTTCTACTTCATCTTGATATAACATACAAGTTACAGTAAAATTTAAAATTTTACTTTAAAAAGTGAATTGTTTTCCCCCTCGGGCTACAGAGAAAAGAGTTGGTTATTGCTCTGGCCACAGTTTCAGCACGTTCTTTAAGTCGCCCTGTTTTCAAAATATTTTGCTCTCTTCACAGTCTCCATATGCTGTTTACAGCTTGTAGTGCTGAGGATCATTAATTCTTTGTCTAACCGGTATATCATTGGTGGATGAGTACACAAGGAAGTATGAACTACAAATGAATGTTTGGAGGACAGGAAGGCAAGAGTCTCTGTCAGCCTCATTTTTAGTGTTATATTAGAGAAGCACAATACAATGGTGGGAAAATAGTTATTAAAGGGAAACATCAAAATTTACCCATCCCAGAAAGAATATGCCTTTCAGTTGAAACATAATATTTCTGACATGTTTTAAATGTAAGGAATGATAATTTGCTAGATTATAGGAGAAAGAAGCTGTCACTGTAATTACACATCACTATTCTTTAGATATTTTATTTTATTTATTTATTTTTGGCAGTACGCAGGCCTCTCACTGTTGTGGCCTCTCCTGTTGTGGAGCACAGGCTCTGGACGCGCAGGCTCAGCGGCCATGGCTCATGGGCCCACTTGCTCCGTGGCATGTGGGATCTTCCCGGACCGGGGCACGAACCCGTGTCCCCTGCATCAGCAGGCGGACTCTCAGCCACTGCGCCACCAGGCAAGCCCATGTTCTTTAGATTTTTAATTAAATATTTTAATGTAAGTCAAATACAATAAAATGCTCTCATGCCAATGCCATGATTACTACAGTTTTATAGTAAGTCTTGAAAGTGAAAAGGTAAGTGTCTGACCACCTTTAAATTATTTTTCAAAATACTTCTGGCTATTCTAGGTAAATGGCATTTCCAATAAATTGTAAAGTTTGTCAAGTTTACAAAATTTCTTGAGATTATGATTGGGATTGAAACAAAGCTATAAAGTCTCCCAAGCTATGTATGTAGTTCAATAATCTGTTTATTTAAATTTTAATTTTTCAAGGTTACTGGTCTATTGAGTAGTAAGTAGTTAATAGCTAGCTGTAATTTATAGTTTAGTTATTTTGTCAAATTCATTCCTAAGTATTTTGATTTTGGTACTACTGTAAATGATGTCATTATGTTAATTTTATATTGAAATATTTTGTTCATGGTGTCTAAAACTGCAATTAAAAATATCTATTACTCTTTTATTTTGAATCTTGCCATGATCACTTTACTTTATTGTATATATTGTATATATTTAGATTTCTTTCAGTTTGTTTTTTGTTTTTTTTTTTTAAAAAGATTATCATATGGTTTGAAGACAGTTTTAGCGTGGGGCATCTTTGCCCTGTTGCAAAACTTAGAATGAAATCGTTCAGTCCTTCAACATTAAATATATACTAGTTCTAGGTTTTTCATAAATGACTTATCAAATTGAAAGGTAGTGCTCCACTCAAGACAGTGGAGTCGTAGGACGTGGAACTCACCTCCTCCCACAGATACATCAAAAATATACCTACAAATGGAACAATTCTCACAGAACACCTACTGAACACCAGCAGAAGACCTCAAAACACCTGAAAGGACAAGAAAGATCTCTACATAACCAGGTAGGACGACAGGAAAAAAAAGAGGAAGCAGGACGGGACCTGCACACTTGGGAGGGAGCTGAAAAAGAGGGAAGGTTACCAGACTCTGGGAAGCCCCCTCACTGGCAGGGAGATCAGCCAGGACAGAAAAGGAGCTTCAGAGGCTCATAGGAGAATGCAGCACACGATTTGTGGCAGGCAGAACAGAGAGAGACCTACATGGATGCACGTGTCACTGCCCTGTGCACCCCAGCTGCCTCCTAGGAGGGTTCCTGTGCGAACCACCACCTCAGCGGGCCCTGGGAGCAGGCATCAGTGGGTTGCCCACTCACAGAGGTGGGGTTGAAACCACAGCTGAGCCCCAGGGGCTGTGTGACTCAGGAAGCAGGGCTGAAATCTCTCAACGTGGCTGCATGCACCATGGATTTACACCTCTGCTTCTGGCTTTGTAAATTCATCACCTGTGGGACAACCAAATAGACAATGGGTGCTCCTGCAGCTGGGACAGTTCTGGCCTTAGCAGCTGTGGGCTTTGTGGGTGCGTGCACACGGGCGGCTGGCCTGGTCCTGGGTCTGAGTTGCCTCCGTAGCTCTCAGAGTGGGTCCAGGTTCTTAACTACTGCAGTCCATGGACCTGACTTTAGTGGACTGCACTGGTGGCCTTGTGAAAACAGTGCCTGAGAGACATGAGGCATTGTGTGATCCAATCCTGCCTACCTCACACTGCAGCTCACAAACACAGCTCAGAAACAGATCTGGGGGTTTCTACTCCAACACCTTGGGAGCAGATCCTGCCCCTGACAAGGCAGTGACAACCACAGAGCTAAGGGGAGGACCTGCTCAACATCCAGTGCAGGACCTGGTCACCACAACACCGGTCACACCTCCTATCAAGGGGATAATGGCCAGCATATACTGAGGAAAGAGGTGGCAGGCAGCCACACTAAAAACAGCCTTCACACCAAAAATATTAAACCCATGCAGGTGACACAGGGATGTTCCCACATAAAAATAGTCTCCCAAGACCACAGTAGATAACTTTCTCCTAAACTCATAGAGCAAGAGAAAAAAGGTAAAATGAAGAATCAGAGGAACGATTCTCAATTAAAACATCAAGAGAATTCTCTTTAAAAAATAAACAATGAAACAGACCTCTTCAGTCTAATAGACACTGACTTCAAAAAGGAAATAATAAAAATACTGAAGGAATTAAGAAAGGCTATCAACAGAAATGCAAATTACTGTAAAAAGGAGCTAGAGACTATAAGGTCAAGATTATACTATAAAGTCAAGAAAAGTTACAAAATTTATTTCCAGAGATGAAAGCTGAACTAAAGGCAATGAATGCAGAATGAATAATGCAGAAGAAGGAATAAGTGACCTGGAAGAGAGAATAATGGAAATCACCCAATCAGAACAGCAGACAGAAAGCCAAATGATAAAAAATGAAAGCAATATAAGAGACCTTTGGGATAATATAAAGCAGGACAATATACAGATAACAGGGATCCCAGAAGGAGGAGAAAGAGAAAAGGGGATTGAAAATGTATTTGAAGAAATTATGGCTGAAAACTTCCCAAACCTAAAGAAGGAAACAGCTATCCAAGTACAGGAAGCACAGAGGGTCCCATACAAGGTAAACACAAACAGACCTACACCAAGACATATTATAATAAAAATGGCAAAAGTTAAAGAGGATTCTAAGGCAGCAAGAGAAAAAGAGTTAATTACAAGGGAACCATAAAGCTATCAGCTGATTTCTCTACAGAAATGTTGCAGGCCAGAAGGGAGTGGCAAGATATATTCAAAGTCCTGAAAGGGAAAAATCTGCAACCTAGGATGCTCTACCCAGCGAGATTATCATTTAGAATAGAAGGAGAGATAAAGAATTTTTCAGACAAGCAAAAAGTAAAAGAATACAGCAATATTAAACCTATCCTAAAGGAAATATTGAAAAGTCTTCTCTAAATAGAAAAGAAGTAGGAATCTATAGGAAAGAGAAAATCACAATTGGAAAGTAAGTAACTTAAATAAGCCAGTACACAGACTAAAAAATATCAAAAAATTTCTGTGAAAGCAATGATAACCACAATGAACAGCAAAAGGATATACAAGAAGACGTAAAAGAAGGCATCAAAATTATAAAATGTGGGGGAGAAGAGTAACAAAATATAGATTTTTTTTTTCTAGAATATGTTTGAGTCTATATGACTACCAGTCTAAGGCAAGTAGATATAGGAAGGGAATACTATACTTGAAAAATAGGGTAAGCACAAATCAAAAACATACAATAGATTTACAGAAACCAAAAAAGAAGGGAACATAATTATAATACAAATTGAAGCACAAAAGGAAAAACAAGAAGGGACAAAGAAGAAATATAAAATCAATGGAAAAACAAGATTAAAGGGGAAATAAATATATATCTATCAATAATTACCTTAAATGCCAATAGAATCAATGCTCCAATCAAAAGACACAGAGTGGCAGAATGGATAAAAAACGAAGAGCCTAGAATATACTGCCTACAAGAGACCCACTTTAGGGCAAAGGACACACAGACTGAAAGTGAGGGGATAGAGAAAGATATTTCATGCAAACAGAAATGGAAAGAAAGTGGGAGTCATAATACTCATATCAAATAAAACAGACTTTAAAACAAAGGCTATAAAGAAAGATAAAGAAGGACACTATAATGCCCAAAGGATCAATACAAGGAGAGGATATCAACATATATACACCCAATATAGGAACACCAAAATACATAAAACAAATACTAACAGACATAAAGGGAGAAATTGACAGGAATACAATAATAGTAGGATACTTTAACGCCCCACTCACATCAATGGACAGATCTTTGAGATAGAAAATCAGTAAGGCAACAGAGAACCTAAATGATACAATAGAACAGTAATGTAATTGAAATTTCAGGACATTACATCCAAAAAAAGAATACACATTCTTTTCAAGTGCACATGGAACACTGTCTAGGATTGACCACATACTAGGGCACAGAAACAAGCCTCAACATATTTAAGAGTATAGAAATCATTTCAACCATCTTTTCTGACCAAAATGGCATGAAACTAGAAGTCAACCACAGAAAAAGAAATGAGAAAAAAACAATTATATGGAGACCAAATGACTAAACAACATGCTACTAAAAAAACACAGTGGGTCAACAATGAAATCAAAGTAAAAAGTAAAAAAAAAAAAAAAGCACCTTGAGGCAAATGACAATGAAAACACATCATGCAAAATCTATAGGATGCAGCAAAAGCACTGCATAGAGGGAAGTTCATAGCAATACAGGCCTTCTTTAAGAAACAAGAAAAATCTCAAACAATCTAACCTACCACTTAAAAGAATTAGAAAAAGTAGAACAAACAAAACCTAAAGTCATCAGAAGGAAGGAGATAATAAGAGAGGAAAACAATAAAATAGAGATTAGAGAAATAGAAAAAAAATCAATGAAAGCAAGAGCTGGTTCTTTGAAAGGGTAACCAAAATTGACAAACCTCTGGCCAGTCTCACCAAGAAGAGAGAAGTCCCAAATAAACAAAATAAGAAATGAAAGAGGAGAAATCACAACTGATATCACAGAAATACCAAAAGCCGTAAGAGAACACTATGAACAATTAGATGCCAACATATGTGACAACCTAGAAGAAATGGACAACTTTTGAGAAATATAGAGCCCACCAAAACTGAATCAAGAAGAAATAGATAATTTGAACAGACAGATCACTAGAAGTGAAATAGAATCTGTGATTAAAAAAACAAAATCCCTACAAATAAAAGTCCACGGCCAGATGGAGTCATAGGTAAATTCTACCAAACATACAAAGAAGAACTTATGCTGATCTTTCTGAAACTCTTCCAAAAGATTAAAGAGGAAGGAACACTCCCAAAGACATTCTTTGAAGCCATCACCACCCTGATACCAAAACCAAAGACACTACCAATAAACAAAATTACAGGCCAATAGCTTTGATGAATATAGATGCAAATATTTTCAACTGAATATTAGCAAACCAAATCCAACAACACATAAAAATGATCATATACTACAACCAAGCTGGATTTATTCCAGGGTCACAAGGATGGTTCAACATATGCAAATCAAACAATGTGATACACCACATCATGAAAAGATAAAAACCACATGATCATCTGAATAGATGCAGAAAAATCATTTGATAAAATTCAATGTCAATTCATGATAAAAACCCTTATGAAAGTGGATATAGAGGGAACATATCTCAACATAATAAAAGCTATTTATGATAAACCCACAGCCAATATAATACTCAATGCTGAAAAGCTGAAAGCCTTCTTGCTAATATCTGGAACAAGACAAGGATGCTCACTCTCACCACTTCTCTTCAACATAGTATTGGAAGTCCTAAGCACAGCAATCAGACAAGAAATAAACTGTATTCAAATTGGCAGGGAAGAGGTAAACTTGTCATTATATGCAGATGACCTGATACTTTATATAGAAAACCCTAAAGACTCAACACAAACTACTAGAATTGATAAATGAATTCAGCAAGGTAGCAGGTTACAAGATTAACATACAGAAATAAGTTGCATTTCTTTACACTAACAATGAAATATCAGAAAGGGAATGTAAAATCACATAAAAAAAGAATATTTAGGAGTAAATCTCACCAAGGAGGTGAAAGACTTATATGCTGAGAACTACAAAACATTAATAAAGGAAACTGAAGATGGCACAAAGAAATGGAAAGATATCCCATGCTCTTGAATTGGAAGAATTAATAGTTAAAATGGCCATACTACCCAAAGAAATCTACAGATTTAATGCAATACCTATCAAAATACTCATGACATTTTTCACAGAACTAGAACAAATAATCTTAATATTTATATGGAACCATAAAAGACCCAGAATTGTCAAAGCAATCCTGAGGAAAAAGAAAGCAGAAGGCATAACCCTCCCAGACTTCAGACAATACTACAAAACTATAGTAATCAAAACAACATGGTCCTGGCACAAAAACAGACATATGCATCAATGCAATAGAGTCCAGAGATAAACCCATACACCTATGGACAATTAATCTTCAACAAAGAAGGCAAGAATATACAAAGGAGAAAAGACAGTTTGTTCAGCAAGTGGTGTGGGGAATGTCAGACAGCTGCATGTACATCAATGAAGCTAGAACACACCCTCACACCATACACAAAGATAAACTCAACATGGCTTAAAGACTTAAATATAAGACACAACACCATAAATCTCCTAGAAGACATCACAGGCAAAACATTCTCTGAAATAAATCATACCAATGTTTTCTTAGGTCAGTCTCCCAAGGCAATAGAAATAAAATCATACATAAAGAAATGGGACCTAATCAAACTTACAAGCTTTTGCACAGCAAAGAAAACCATAAGCAAAATGAAAATACAACCTATGGACTGGGAGAAAATATTTGCAAATGATGTGACCAACAAGGGTTTAATTTCCAAAATGTTCAAACAGCTCCTACAATTCAGTAACAAAAAAACCCAAACAACCCAGTCGAAAAATGGGCAGAAGACCTAAATAGACATTTCTCCAAAGAATGCATACAGATGGCTTATAGGCACATGAAAAGATGTTCATCACTGCTAATTATTATAGAAATGCAAATCAAAACTACAGTGAGGTACCACTTCACAACAATCAGAATGGCCATTACTAAAAAGTCTACAAATACTAATACTGGAGAGCGTGTGGAGAAAAGGTAAACCTCCTAGAGTGTTGGTAGGATGGTAAATTGGTGCATCCTCTATGGAGAACAGTATGGAGGTTCCTCAAAAAAGTAAAAATAGAGTTGCCACATGATCCAGAAATTCCACTCCTGGGCATATACCCAGACAAAAGTATAGTTTGAAAAGATACATGCACCCTTATGTTCATTGCAGCACTATTTACGATAGCCAAGACATGGAAAGAAGCTAAATATCCATCAACAGATGAATGGATAAAGATGATGTGTTATATACTTACAAAGGAATATTACTCAGCCATTATAAAGAATGAAATAATGCCATTTGCAGCAACATGGATGGACCTAGAGATTATCATACTAAGCAAAGTCAGTCAGAAAAAGACAAATGCCATATCATATCACTTATATGTGGAATCTAAAATATGACACAAATGAACATATCTACGAAACAAAAACAGACTCATGGATATAGACAACAGACTTGTGGTTGCCAAGGTGGGGGTAGGGGAGGGAAGGATTGGGAGTTTGGAATTAGCAGATGCAAATTATTATATATAGGATGGAGAAACAACAAGGTCCTATTGTATAGCACAGGAAACTATATTCAATATCCTGTGATAAAACATAATGGAAAAGAATATAAAACAGAATATATATATATGTATGACTGAGTCACTTTGTTCTACAGCAGAAATTAAACACAACATTGTAAATCAACTATACTTCAATAAAATTTTTTTAAAAAGTAGTTGTTCTATTCATAATTGACTGATTTTTAAAACTCATGAATATGTTTTCCGAAACTCATGAATAGGTTTTTAGTATTGCAAATGCTTTCTTTGCACCTACTGAGATGGCTTTGTGAGTTACTTTTCCTTTATTCTGTTAATGTGGTGAATCATGCTGCTTCTCAAATATTGAAGAAATATTGTATTCCTGAGTATACATTTAACTGAACAATGATTCATTGCCATATATGATGCTGTTTTGTGGAGGACCTTTGTATTTGTCTTCAAATGCGATATTGGTCTGTAATTTTCTTGCAACATCTATGTCAGACTTGGGTGTCAGAGATATGCTGTCCTCAAAAATGAGTTAAGTATTCTCTCATTTAGAATTAAATCTGTAAAGTCATTTTAATATACTCTTTATAGGAAGGTTTATGGATAAAAATTAAATGTCTAATAGGTATAAGTTTAATCAGAAATTCTAGTTTTTTGAATCAGTTTTGGGATATTGTTTTTCTAAAGTTTTTGAAATTATTTCTCAAATTTTATAAATTCATCCATTAAATATGTTATCTATTTTATTGATTTAATGTTGTTCAGAAATCCCCATTATTCTCCTTTTAATGTCTGAAGGATCTGTTTTAATGTCTGAACATCTGCCTAGTGATGTTCTCTCATTTATTCCTGCTATTGATAACTTGTGTGTGTCATCACTTGTTTACCTAGTAGTCTTGTAAAGAATTTACCAACTTTATTTCCCTTTCCAAATAACAACCATTTGCCTTTGTTTTCACTTAAAAATTTTTTTCCTTCTATTCTGACTGCTTTTATCATTATTATTTCTTTGCTTGCATTTACTATGGGGTAAATTGCTCTTTTAAAAACTTTCTTAATGTAGAAACATCTATCATTGCTTTTAAACATTTTCTTTTTCCAATATGGGGATTTTGTAGTAAAAATTTTCATCTAAACAATGCTTAATCTGGTCTCACAAATTCAGATAGGCTGTATTTTCATTATTCAGCTTGAAATGTTTTAAAATTTCTCTGGTTTTATTTATTTATATATTTTTTGGTACGCGGGCCTCTCACTGTTGTGGCCAATCCCATTGCGGAGCACAGGCTCTGGACACGCAGGCTCAGCGGCCATGGCTCACGGGCCCAGCCGCTCTGTGGCATGTGGGATCTTCCCGGACTGGGGCATGAACCCGTGTACCTTGCATCGGCAGGCAGACTCTCAACCACTGTGCCACCAGGGAAGCCCTCTGATGTTTTATTTTTTGATTCACTGTTCGTATATGTGTGTTGATTAATTGAAAAATTCAATGATATACTAATATATTATCATTATTGATATGCAATTTAACTAAATAGTAATCAGAGCACGGACTGTTATATTTCAATCATTTAAAGTTTAATGGAGTTATTGATTTGTTATTTGATTGATTTATTATTTGGCCCAGCAGCTAGTCTATCTTAGTGAATATCAGTCTATAGAAACAAAAAATGTACTCTTTAACAGTTGCTTATAGTGTTCCATGAACGTCAATTTGGCTAGTTTCGTTGACAGTTCTGCTCACATTGTCTATATTGCTACTGATATTCATTTATCAGTTTTATCAGTTACTGTAAGAAGTACTTTTAAAACTTTCAACCATCATCTTGATCTGCTTTACCTCTTAATTCTGCCAATTTTGCTTTCAAAAATGTTGAAACACTTTTATTTGTCACATAAATATTTAGGGATTTTCATGTTAAAATTGAGAAAAAAGATGCATACATTGTTCTATAAAATGTTGCTTTATAATGTGTGTAAAACACTTCAGATTTGTTGAATCTATTTGGCCTATGTCAGATTTCTAAACTAATAAAATTTGTAGATGTACATATTATGAAAATTGTATAGTTAAAAACATGTTCATATTCAACTTTTTTCTTGCTTAATTAAGATTTTCTTGATAGTAGTAAACTGTTACAATATTTTAATCAAGAAAAATGGTCTAGCCTTCATGGGTACTCTAAATTGATAGCAACAATCCTGCCTTGGAAAGTAATTTGCTGGGAGTAATCAGTTCCAACTCTTACCACTTTCTATGTGTATGACTGCATTTATTTGTACTTAGATCCCTGATCTATAAATTTGGCTTGTTGAGGTAATTGAATGAGTTCGTCCATGTAAATATATATCTTTTTAAATGGCAGCTACACATTAAGATCCCAAGTGTTGCCTAATGGAATGATCAGTAGCTTTATAAATGTAATGATTAATATCGCATAAGTTTAATTCAAATCATACAGATAAAGTTAGATAGAGGCAAGTATTTTTTAAAGATGGTATTAAGAAAAAACTTTCTATACCAAATATGAAAATAGAGCTGATACATTTTTTAAGAAGGTGGATATTCTTTGATAATATTAAGCCTAATATTTTCCATGACAAACAGTGGTATTCAATTAGATCTACATGCTATCAATAGAAAACACATCTAGTAATACTACCCACTTAAAGCAGCAGCAGGTGGAAGCTTTGAAAATACACCTTTATATTTTAGCAACAAGTTTCTCTTCTGGACACTATGGATATATAAGTATTTATAGGCTCTTAATTATTGATAATAGGTTTACAAATAGTATCTATATAATTTTATCTCCCTATTTACCCACCAATGTCAGTACCTATCTATATCTACCTACATATATAAAGACAGAGATCAATATATCCATACATAAATGTATATATATAGAGATCAAGATATAGAGATTATCTATGTAGATGTATAGAGAGTTATCTGTATCTCTGGAGAGAGATAGCTATCTATCAATTTGGGGTGGAAGAGAGAGAGAGAAAATGTATTATCAGTTACCAAACTTTATTTTCTCAATATCTTGATTAGATGGGGAAAATAAAATTATTATATCTACTCTGTAGAATAAACACTATTCATCTGGTTGCGGTGACCCAATTTACAATCCAAAGGTCATGACAAATATAGTCTCTGTTGAACTTTGTGGAAAATCTCATCCTTCTGAGTGAGAGCAAGGAAAAGAAAATATAGCCTTTACTATATTCTTTGAAAGCATTATTTAATTCTGTTACTGGCCAATCCTTATTTCCAGTAATAATTATAAATAAGGCAAAATAAATAAAATTAGCTATCTCAAAGTTTTGAGAGTCATTTCCCTCTTTACCCAATTTTTTTGTGATCATGTTAATAACCAAAAATAGAAAAAAGGAAAATGTAAACTAGAAAAAAGTTGAATTTGGAAGAGATTACAAAAACCTTTCAATCAAAAGAAGAAAATTAATGTTACCTTTATTTAAGCATGCCCCATAAAGAAACTATGGAAAGAGCTTTAAGAAAACAATTTTGACACCTTAACTGTGTAGAAGATCATGTAGACTGAATTCAAGCTTCATGTAAGTAATATGACCATAATAAGGAAAATATGTCCTATTGCAATTTGGTCTATAAATATTCTGCCCATGTCATTGTAAGATTATTGACAAAATTCTTCTGGGAAACATATGGTTTACTGAGTTATAACAAGGTTAATACCACCTGTGTCCCTAATTAGAACGTTTCAATTTAGTTAATCCTTAAGTATCAGAGTCATGCTCATTACTTGTTACTAGGGCTAAGTTAATCACATAATAATGAGTAATATCAAGATGTCAAAATCACTAGGACTTCTGAGGCTAACTGCATATAAAAAGGATCAAATATACTTATCATGGTCCGCTAAAGCACAATTAAGTACATATTTCTATTTTTCCCCATAGTATATTGCCAGTTCCAGGCCCAATGCCTAGAACCCCCTGGGCACATAGCAGGCATTTAAAAATTAATGTATAAATAAATGACTGAATGTAGTATGAGGTTTCACCTATACAAGAAGCAATAAAGTCAGAGGATCAGTGAAGTGGACAGATGAAATTACAGAATATACTGATGAGATGATTCATATTTCAAAAACAAGAAGTGATTTTTTTTTTTTACCCCTGCTCCTAGGTTTTCTGTAATTTGGTTGGAAAAAGCAAATCCAGTGAATCTAGTATACAGACTGAAAGCAATGAGTGACCCCTATGGAGCTGAGTAACACCTAGGTCTATTTCAGTTTAGTTATACTAGTATTTTCCAACCCTGCACATATGAGAATCACCTAGAGAAAAGTAGAAATGAAAACACTAATACCAGTGCTTCATCCCTAAACAATTTGGTTATTTATTTTGGGGTGTGTCCCATGCATGGGTATTTTTAGAAGCACCTCACCTCAGATCATTTGGAAGTATAGCTTGGGTGAGAAATAAAATTTAGCCAGTTGAAGGAAATAAGAATTTCTAACCAGATGTGGGGAATAGTGTGAAGAAAAAAATACAAACATGAAACTTTACAATATAAGTATTGCAGCATCATGGTGGTGGAGGAAAGTGGAGAGTTCCTAGAGATGAAGCTGAGAATGAAGTGCACAGAGGAATTTGTTTTAAATATTTAGAGGCTAGGCTTTTACTGTAGACACCAGAAAGGAATATAAGGATTTCCATTAAAAGAATGGCAGAGTTATTAGGCTGAACTTTCTCGTAGATGTTGTGGCTGCATTTGGAAAGTTAGTACCTCACTTGGAGTTTTTATAATACTATAAATAAGAGACAATATGACCTGAATTCAGAATAAGGATAAAGACAGTGAGAAATGAATAAAACTATATATGTATGTGTACATATTTTTATCAAGTTAAATTGGTAAATTCAACTTAATTTATTTGGAGAGACTAGTTTCTAATTTGAATGAATGAGCATATAATATTATAATTAACTGAGTATTCCTACTAACATTAATGGTAATTTACTGATGTCAAGTTTCAGAGGCTATAAATGTTCGAGCTTCAGTCTTTATAAATCTGAAATGCAGGTTGTTAACCATTATCTTATTTACTTTTAAAAATTATCTCCTTTCGTCAGAGAAAGGGGGAATAATATATTGCTAAAAGGACATGGAGATGCCAAGTGTATTAGTTTTCTATCGCTGCACAGCAAATTAACTTAAACAGTGGCTTAAACAAATCTATTACCTCACAGCTAACCCATGAACAACAGGGGTTTGAACGGAGCTGGTCCACTTATATGCTGATGTTTTTCGATAGTAAATACTGCAGTACTACACAATCCCTGGTTGATTAAATCTGCTAATACAGAACTGTAGCTAGGGAGGAATCACATATATGGAGGGTCCACACTAAGTTAAACGTGGATTTAATTTAGAGTGGACCCTCTTTGCACCTCACTAACTCCTGCATTGTTGAAGTGCATTGTTAAGTGGTTTAGAAGTCTAGGTCCAAGTGGATGGATTGGGTCTTATATGTCCCCAAATTAAGGTGTACCCAGCTGGGCTCTTACCTGAAGGATCTGAGGAAGAATCAGATTACAAGCTCATTCCTCCTGCTGATTTAATTCTGTTTCTTGTGACTGTAGTTCTTAGGTACCTGTCTCACTGCTATCGAGTGGGAGCTTCTCTATGCTCAGATGTTGCCTGTACTCCTTTTCATGTGTCATCTCCATATTCAAAGGCAGCAATATGTACCAAGTCCATCTCGTGTTTCAAATCTCTTTAAGTTCTGCGGTTGCTACTGCATCTGATTTCCTTTTCTTCTACAAGCCAGAGAAAAGTCTCTGCTTTTATGGGCTCATGTTGTTAGACCAGACCAACCCAGTTAATCTGTATTTTAAGATTGACTTTGGAATTTAATTATACCTGTAAAATCCCTTCACAGCAGTACCTATATTAGTGTTTAACTGAATAACCAAGGGATAGGAATCTTGGAAGTGGTGGGGGCCATTTATTAAATTATGACTATAAGATACAATTTACACACAAGTATACACAGAGTTAAGATTCATCAGCTTTTAGTCAGTGATATAAATTTTTGGAGTAAATAAATTTGTACATGATGACTATTCAGATGGTCAAAAGAGAGAGAATTGTGCCAGCCCAAGGAACACTAATTGCAGGTATAGCAACAGAGTTAGGAAAGAGTCTAAATAAAGATAGTTGATCAGGGAGGGCATGTTTATTTTCACCCTGGAAGCTAAGGTGGAGAACATTTTTTAAAGGTTAGATCAATTTCCTATGTCAAATGCTGAAAAAAGATTAAACAAGAATTCACAAGCAAATGCTGGATTTGGTCATTAATTATTCCAGTGATAGCTGAGTAATAGACATAATGAAATTCAGAGGCTGAACATCAGGAGGTCAAGAATATAGATTTGATAGGATTTGAAGTGGACTAATTTTTGAGAAACTTAAATAAGATGGGGAAGTCTTAAAGCAGTATTTAGATTCAATCCTGAATCTAATTCCAAGTGAGGGCCTGATAATATATCTGACATGTCTCCCTTTTGAAATAAAAGGTTTCTTAAGAAGTCAAAAGAATCTGCCCATCTACCCACTTCACCTATCCACTCATCCACTCCCTATCTACCCTTTAGCCATGCATGCATCAAGCTCTAAGAAATAGAGATAGATTCTTTTATTTCATTAAATATTTTAAAAATACAGTGACTGGTACTGAATTATGAGAATTCTTCAAAATTTATAATGGTAAATGATGGATCTAATCTAAATAAGATTTTAGTTAAACAATTTTTTTATGCAGATAGACTTTGTAAAATTAAAATGATACTTTCTAGAAGCACTAGGAGGGGAGCTGAAGGCGGCTATTTCTCACCAATAATGTAAAGGGTACAGGAGAAAAGTTATCTTTCATACTGTGCTTCCGTGTCACTCTTTCATAAAAATGTTTACATGCATTATTTCTATAAGTTGGAAAATAATCCACAAAAGGTAAAGTTGGGGAGAAAAGCATTAAATTACATACATTCCATTGAGTTGACTTAATTTTGTTTGAAAGAGTATTTTACTATTTTCTTACATTATAATTAACAATATAATCATTATCTCTGTGGTAAATTTGAGATATCTTGTTATTGTCAGGTCATGGTTGCAACTGTCCTTTTATGTTATTACTGGGTATGAAGCACCATGAGACACCCTGGTAAAAATCTTTGAATTTTCATATAATTCTCCCTTTCTAGTGCAAATTAGTAGCAGCAAATATATTTTTTCATGATAATAAGAGTGTATTTTCTCATAAGGACAACAGCTCATCTACTGGTATGAGTACTTAAAATATGACCAGAAAGTAGGGGTAGCTAGAAGGTTAGAAGTAACTATTTCCTATTAGAAACATCTACTCTTGGGAATCAGAATCTCTAGTCCACCAGCACAGTAACAAGGATGGAAGTACAAATTTCCCATGTTACTCAATGGCGTGATGGTGGGATCAGCTACTCCTACTGTAGCCTTTAGTTCCTAAACTATTCTTTTTTTTTTAAAAGGTATTGTGGTCATAGAACCATGTGATGGCCAACAGTTAAAAGTTTATTCCTCATCTTGAGAACAGTAGTCAAACCTTTCAGGGTGTCTTCATAATACCTTGGTTGTGTCTTAGGGTAATTCCAGTGTTATATTAATCTGTCAGCTTCTAGGCAATAAAGTATACAATAGGACCAGAGTAACCCATGGACATGTGTCATTGTCATATCTCATGCACCCTTAGTCTGAGGTAATATTATGCAGGATGTCATGATGTTAGTTGGATGCTTTCTGAGTCCTAAGTTGGAAGTACTGGCTAAGGCTCTCTCTGATGCTATCAGGTCCAATAGTGATATAGTGATATAGACAGTCTATATGCTTGTTTTCTTCAATAGCCCATCTGACTCTAGTTAATGCTCTTTGGAACAACTTACTGATATCTCCTGGACCTTTTTCATGCCTATCCCAAATGTACCATTTCCATTTTATAATGGATTGGTACTATTTTTAATCAACCTCATGACTTTGGTCTGACTACACAGTTCATAATGGAACCTCTGGTCGTGTAATAATTTTCAGTCATATTATCAAGTCTTTAGATTTTACTCAGGCCTTGTGGCAGGCTTAAAGCTGCTTTACAGAGAGTAATTATCAATTGCAGATGGCATGATCTCACTCCAGGACCCTAGGTAGCTTTTTTAAGGCTATGAGAGACTCTACACTACATTTTTATCTATCTTAGATACTTCCAGCACCATGGACTATAGTGACTTAAGTAATCAAACGGTGAGGGTCATGTATACTGACCCTGAGGCATGTTAATACTGAGGCATTAACATGCTGCATACCCCTCTTTTGTTCTGGTTCCATTTAAAACTGAGAAGTAACCAAAGCACTTGCTGAATGGATCCACTCTATATTCCAAAATTTGCTATGAGTTCTCTCCAAAACTTAGTAGGCTTAAGTGTTATTCTTTGTTTGTAGAGGGTACAAAGCACAATATGTTTACCTTGGATGTTTCAGCATGCCCTAAATAAACACCCTCCCCCAAATTACCCAAAATGATAGCCTTCTGAATCTTTGTAAGATTTATTTCCCATCTTCTCATGTACACGTATTGTATGAGGACATCCAGACAATTTGTCACTTCTTGCTTACCAGGTCCAATTCATATATCATCAATAGAGTGGATTAATGTGTTCATCTGTGGGATGTCTACAATGAAGGTCCATTTGTACTATACAGAGTAAATATGTCCATGGGGGCACTATCATAAACCTAAACTACCGATCATGGCAGATGAATGCAAAATACTCCTGCTTCTCCCTCTCAATAGGGATTGGAAGGAATGTATTTGCAAATCAATAGCAACATGCCATGTGCTAGAAGTTGCACTGAATTTTTCTAGTTAATCACACTACCTGCAGCAGAAAGCAAATCTTGTGATTAAGGTTTGATTACTTATGGTAGCCAGACAACTCCATGATCCATCTAAGAGCATTCCTTACATCTCTTAAGTGCTTACATTATTTATGAAGCTAGTTGATATCTTTCCACCAATATCATAAATCACATTGTTTATAAAGTCTTAGAAAGTGGAGTACTTCAGCAAGCCAGGGATTTTCAATACCTCATTTTACTATCAATAATGCAGTGTTTGCTTTCATCTGGCCAGCAAGTGATATGATTTCCCCCAACCCCATCCTCAGAGTTGACTTCCTAAGACCTCTTCTCTTTCCAACTCACTTGATTTGGGTTCTCCTGCAAGCAGACCCGAGACAACAAGGATCTGAGTATTGTTTCTTTAGAAAATGATACTATAAAATATCGGTAGGGTAGCAGGAAATAACAATGGGAAGGGAAAAAAATGGAGAAATAAAGTATGCATTATCGAACCAGTTACCACTGTGTGCACTGAAAGGTCAGTTTCTCTGTGGTAGTCTAGGGACAATCAAATATATGCCTCAGTTTTCCCACCTAAGGAGCAAGAATTATGTGGTATTTATCCACCAAATTACTAATGTCGTTGGATGAGGGTCTCTTCTGGGGGACTTATGCTCTATCACTCTGGTTTGCCTTGAATTTGGACCAGTGTACTTCTCAGCCCGTGGCGGGGGGGGACACCTTTAGAAAAGGATTACAGGTATTTTTCAATAGGCTGCCTTCCTCCTATAAAGCATGGACCCAATACCGACAGTCTGTACTACTACCAGAGAATCTAGAAATTTGTACCAGGATAGCACACAGACTGATCAGGTTTAGGGTTTGCTAGCAATAAAATAATTGACTAATTTGTATCATAAAAGGAAATGAAGGCCAGAAAGAATTAGAAAATCAGGGGAAGAAGAGATCATGTGACTAGATGCTATGATGTGAATAAAAGGACAGGAGTAATGGGAGGAATACTACAAAAAGAAGGTTATTATCACCCTCCAAATCACACAGAAAAATAGATACTTTGGGACTTCAAGTATATGTGACATCAGTATTACATAGCTCTACAAATAACATTAGAGAATTGATAGAAATACAGGCTTTGCCTCCACAACCCCAGTTACTTTTAATGTAACAATGTCAGCTATGAAACTCTATAAGACTGCTGGGGAAGCAGTATCCATCAGAGAGCACCAGGTTTATGCTTAGCAATCAGAGGCAGTTTTGTCAGGCAGAATTAATGAAGAGCAGATTTTGGAGAAAGAACATTTTTATGTGATTACTTGTCTAGATTTATTTTTTACATATTTTTTATTTGGTTTATTTTAAATCAACATTCCAGAAAGCACGATTAAATCCAGGAGGGAAGTGGTCAGATACTGGATTAATAGCTGGTAACTCTGTCAGAGAATACGTGAAATCACCTAAGAGAGGGCTGAATGAATCAAAAGGCACATGGTTATTCTTTTAATCTAAATCCCTAGGCAAGAGGCAATGTTGTAATTCCTCCTACAGCTGTTCCATCAAATATCTGTTCTACTCCTACATATTTCCAGTGAAAGGGAACAAATGACCTACCCATCACTGTAAGCATTTGATGTGTAGGTCCATAACAAAAACGATATAAAAATAGACTACATGAAATTGAAGAAATTGAATGTTAGGGTGACTTTTAAAAGTTCACAGACAAGCCATTGCATATGATATGGTTGTAGCATAGTAAATAGCATTTACTTTTACAGATTTAGTGAAGGCACTGCATGCCATTAGGAAGGAAAATAGAAATAGAACCATAGACCCAGAAAAGCATAGATTGGGCTAAAAGAATAGCTATTTGTTCAGTGCTATTGAGGAAGAAAGCTCCTAAGAGGGAATCAACTATATAGGCAGCCTGGGGTCAGAATGCAAATGGTTTTGAAAATCTAAGTGGTTTAGAATTCACTCTGTAGGAAATGAGGAGTCACTGATGGCTTTTAAATAGAGGGGTGGAAAAAAAAAGAAAAAAAAATAGAGGGGTGGCATGGTTAGAAGTAAGAGTGATGTTTAGGCTAAGAGAAAGGAGAGAGAAGATGCAATGAGAGCATGTAATCACAAAATTATTTAGCGGTAGAATAAAGAGAGGAGGGCAGTCTGAATGAGACAAGGCAGAATCTTTTGGAATAATTGTTTTGAACTTGTTATTTTCATTATGATTTTTTAAATTATGAAATAAAGTCCACAAGGGACATTATGAATGTTATCCCATCATAGTCTACATACCATCTCTGACCTATGAAGATGGAATGATGGATGGTGGGGGGTTGGTACAGTGTAACTGAAAATTTCTTTCCCTGAAATCCATCACTGTATTCTACCTCTAAGGCATATTTTTAAACATTCATAAAGGGAATATATTAAATATATTTTATTTCCCATGAATATGTTCTTCAGTCCAAAGCCTATTTCAATGCAGTTACCTCAAAAAGAGGGATAAGAAGACAATAACAAAAAGAGTAAGTGACTATCTGGAGTTAAACTACTAAAGGCAAAATTTTTTTGATTTAGAAAATGCTGTGTATAAGACTCTTTAATAAATGCTTTTCAAGGGTGACATCAGCATCAAGACAATGTGAGATGTTCCCTTTGTCTTTTCCCTTCCATTTACAAATAGCCATAACTCAAATGTGTCTTTGTCCAATATGCATGGGCAGTAGAGAATTCCACATATCTGTACATCTAAAATGTGGGTGGACTAGAAGAGAGGAGGCAAAACTATGGAAACAACAGATGCAGTGCCTGTAATCTTGGACCCCCATTTGCAGCAGCTGAACCTACAGCTCCAGATAACCAGGAAGCATCAGGGGAGGGAGCATACACAACACTGGCCTCCTGGCTGCAGAGGTATTTGTGGTCACAGGGAACCAGATGGCAGTGGGACCTGCAATCTCATCCCTCCGGCCATGGAGGCACCTGTAAATCCAACCTCCCCCATTTGCAGTGTTGGTGCCCACAAACCTGACAACCCTGATCAAAGCAGAGACACCCCTACCCTGGCTTTCCCTCCACATTCTCCCTTTTCTTGCAGTGTTGGAGCCTGTTACCCAGGAGACCCCAGATGGAGTGAAGGTGTCCACCATCCTGGTGCCCGAGGTGGCAACACCAGTAACACTAGCAGCAGCAAGACAATATGATTTCAGAAGTATAAGCAGTGACAAGGGTTCCAGACAACACCTCTGACAAAGATGGTAGAAAGTACCCATTCTGAAATATGGCCAGAGGCAACTCAGGTAAGACAAACTTAATTTGTGCTATACCGCCGCCTACTGAAAACAAAAGAAAGACCTCTAATTACTAGCATGATAAATTCTTAGAATTAAAAAAAAAAAAAAAAAGGGCTTCACTGGTGGCACAGTGGTTGAGAGTCCGCCTGCCGATGCAGGGGACACGGGTTCATGCCCCGGTCCGGGAAGATCCCACATACCACGGAGCGGCTGGGCCCGTGAGCCATGGCTGCTGAGCCTGCGCGTCCGGAGCCTGTGCTCTGCAACGGGAGAGGCCACAACAGTGAGGGGCCCGCGTACCGCAAAAAAAAAAAAAAAAGTTTACCCTAAGAAGAAAGGTGATTGCTACTTCAAATGTGCCAGCAGAGGTACAACTCATCAAGCATGAAGAGCCACAATAAAATGGTATCACAAAAGGAAAATGACAATTCTCCAGAAACCAAACAAAGTCATGGAATATGATGATCTAACTAACCAAGAATTCAAAATAGCTCTCATATGGAAACTCAAAGAGCTACAAGAAAACTCAGAAAGGCACTTCAATGAGCTCAGGAATAAAATTAATGAACAGAAGAAATACTTTACTAAAGATATTGAAACTCTAAAAATGACCAAATAAATTCTGGAGCTGGAGAACTCAATGAGATGGAAGAATGCATTAAAAAGCACTGGAAATAAAGCAGACCATATAGAAGAGAAAATTCATGAGCTCTATGAAAACTATCCCACTCTGTTAGGAAGAGCAATATTAGAATAATGGATAACCAGAAGGAAAAGAGAGGGAGAAAGTAACAGTATATTTAAAGAAATAGTTTGATAATTTGATAAAACTATAAAGGAAGAGGAAAAACATGGGACTTGTTATGGCAAATGAAGATAAAATTGTCATTTTCTGCTGATACCGTCTTGTCTATGAGAGGTTTTATACAAGTCTCATGGTAACCACAAAACATAAATCTAGAGAAGAGACATGAAACATAAGGAGAAACTGAGAAAAATCATATAAAACCATCAAACTAAATGGCAGACAAACACAAGGAAAAATGGACAATGCAGATATAGAGCAACCAGAAGATAAAATGAAGTACTACGACCTCACCTATCAATAATCACCTGAAATGTAAATGGATTGAATTAGCCAATCAAAAGACACAGAGCGACTGAATGGATTAAAAAAACAAGACCCAACTATATGTTGCTTCCAGGAGACTCATACCACCTCTAAAGAAAAACATAGGCTCACATTTAATGGATGAAAGATAGCACTCCAAGCAAATGGCAGTCAAAATAAAGTGAGTGTAGCCATACTCATTAGACTTTAAGCCAAAATAGACTTCAAGCCAAACAAAGTAACGAGACAAAGATGAACATTATATAACAATAAAGGAGACAATTCATCAAGAAGATATAACAGTTAATATATATACACCAAACATAAAAGCACTAAAATATATAAAGCAATTATTAACAGAAATAAAGGGAGAAATTGTCAGTGACACAATAATTGTAGGGGACTTTTTGCAACCCACTTACATCAATGGATGGATCATCCAGATGGAAAGTCCACAGAAAACAGTGGCCTTAAATGAAAGATTAGATCAGATAGTTTTAAGAGATTTATACAGAAAATTTCATCCAAATGCAATAGAATACACATTCTTCTCAAGTGCACATGGAACATTATCAAGGATAGATCATATGCTGGAACACAAAACAAAGACAAATTATATAAAGCATGTTTTCAGATCATAATGAAATGAAACTAAAAATCACCTACAAGAAGAAAACTGGAAAAGTCACAAATGGGTGGAGACTGAACAACTATTGGGTTAAGAAAAAAATCAAAGGAGAAATAAAAAAATACCTGAAGAGAAATGAAAATATGACATCAAAATCTATAGGATGCATCAAAAGCAGTACTAAGATGGAAGTTTATTGTAATACAGACCAACCTCAAGAAATAAGAAAAATCTCAGACAATCTTACCTTACACCTAAAGAAACTAGAGAGAAGAACAAATGAAGCCCAAAGTCAGTAGAAGGAAGGAAATAATAAAGATCAGAGTGCAATTAGAGACAACACACACACACACACACACACACACACACACAAATTGCAGGCCAATATCTTGTATGACATAGGTATAAACATCCTCAATAAAGTATATGAAAACAGAATTCAGCAATACATTAAAAGAATCATACACCATGATCAAATGGGATTTATCCCAGGGATGCATGGATAGTTCAACATCTGCAAAGTCAATCAACATGATACACCACATTAAGGAAATTAAGGATAAAGACAGTATCACTTCAACCGATGCAGAAAAAGCATTTGACCAGATTCAAATGCCCATTTATGATACTCAATAAAATGGGTATAAAAGGAACTTAACATAATAAAGGTCATATATGAAAAACACACAGGCAACATCACACTTAGTGCAAAACTGAAAGCTATCCATCCAAGATCAGGAAAAAGACAAGAATGCCCACTCTTGCCACTTTCATTAAACATAGTATTGGAAGTCCTAACCAAAGCAATTAGGCAAGAAAAATAAAGGGCATTTAAATCAGAAAGTTGAACTGTCACTATTGCAAGTGACATGATTTTATATATAGAAAACTTTAAAGACTCCACCAAAAATACTATCAGAAATAATAAACAAATACAGTAAAGTTTCAGGGTAAAGAAACCAATATACTAATACCTGTTTCATTTCTATACACTAATAAACCAGCAGAAAGAAGTTAACAATCCCATTTACAATTGCAACAAAAAGAATACCTTGGAGTAAATATAACCAAGGAGGTAAAAGATCTGTACACAGAAAACTATAAGACATTGCTGAAAGAAACTGAAGATGACACAGAGAAATGTAAAGATATATCATGCTCATGGATTAGAAGAATATTGTTAAAATGTTCATATTACCTAAAGCAATATATAGATTCAATGCAATCCCTATCAACTTTCAAAGACAATCTTCACAGAACCAGAACAAAAAAACTTAAAGTTTATATGGAACCACAAGAGAACCCAAATAGTCAAAGCAATCCTGAGGGAAAAAAAGCCAGAGGTATAACACACACTGATTTCAAATTATATTACAGAGTTATACTAATCAAAAGAGCATGGTATTGGCAGACACATAGATCAGTGAAACAGAATTGAGGGCCCAGAAATAAACCTAGATATATATATATGAACAATTTATAACAAAGGAGCAAAGTACACAAAAGGAGAAATGATAGTCTCTTTAATAAATGATTGGGAAAGCTGGACAGCCATGTTCAAAAGAATGGAACTGGACCACTATCCCATACTACACAAAAAATTTAACTCAAAGTGAATTAGAGACTTGAATGTAAGACCTGTAACCATAAAGCTCCTAGAAGAAAACATAGGCAGTACACTCTGACATTGATCTAGCAATATCATTCTGGGTATGTCTTCTCTGGCAAGGAAAACAAAAGCAAAAATAAATAAATGGGACTACAAACTGAAGAGCTTGTGCACAGCAAAGAAAACCATCAACAAAATGAATCGACAACCTAATTAAAAGACATTTGGGAAAAGATATTTGCAAATCATATCTGAAAGGGACTTGATAGCCTAAATATATAAATAACACATACCAAAAACTTTTTTAATGGGTAGAGAAACCGAATAGATACTTTTCCAAAGAAGATATACAGGTGGCCAACCCTACAGATGGCTGGACATCACAAATTTTTAGGGAAACTCAAATCAAAACCACAATGAAATATCCCCTTACCCCCTTTAGAATGACTATTACCAAAAAGGCCAGAAATAACAAGTGTTGGAGAAGATGTGGAGAAAAGTTAATCCTCATACACTGCTGGTGGGAATGTAAATTGGTGCAGCCACTATAGAAAACACTGTGGAGTTTCCTCACAAAATTAAGAATAGAGCCACCATGTTACCCAGCTCTTTCACTTCTGGATATTTATCCAAAGAATACAAGAACACAAATTCAAAAAAAATATGCACTCTTACGTTCATTGCAGCACTATTTACAATAGCTAAGATGTGAAAACAACCTAAGTGGGTGACAGATGAATGGATAAAATAGATGTGGTATATATACACAATGTAACACTACTCAGCCATAAGAAAGATGAAATCTTGCCACTTGTGACAACATGGATGGGCCTCAGGCTAAATGAAGTAAGTCAGATGAAGAAAGATAAATACCACATGATATCACTCATAGGTGAAATTTGTTCTTAAAAAAAAGATGAACAAACCAAAATGAAAACAAATACCGAGAACAAAGTAGTGGTTACCAGAGGAAAAGGTGGTAGGGGGAAGGTGAAACGGGTAAAGGGGGTCAACTGTATGGGAAAGGATGGAGACTAAATCAGTGGTGAGCACACTGTAATTTATACAGAGGTCAAAATATAATATTGTACACATGAAACTTATATAATGTTATAAACCAAAAAAATCTGAAAACAAAAATAAACTAATGCTTTTGACCATGTCAGATTGTGGTCATTGTGATTTTGCGTGTTTAGGCACATGGTTATTTAAGTCAATTAGTCAGTCAACTCATGGACTATGCCATGAGTATGCAGTAAGCTATTTTATCTGAGAATGATTTTTCATGTATTTATCATAACAGTAATTGCACATGCTATTTCAATATCTTAATGATTCTAATTTATGTATCCTGTAATATACTATATTACATATATATATATACTATATACTATATTATATAGTATACTATTATACCACTATATATACTATACTAATTGTTTTGATTTGTGATTAGATACTATGATAATCCTGTTTTTTGAAAATTGGGTCTGTTGGCATAGTATAATGTAAAAAAATTTTTATTCATGTTTTTTCCCAGAAACTAAAGAGTTTATGACCAAGAACAAAAAACTGCAAATAAAATACATGTTTTCAATAAATATAACTTGTACTTTGTAATATAACCATAGAAGTTATATCAATTCAGCAGCCTATGTGTCTAATAAAGTAACTGTTTATCATTATCACTGTCTTAAAACACCGTATGTATGCCAGTAAACATTGTCAACTCTTTCATCAATGCAAAATGTTATATAACTGTAGCTTTAAACAGAATTTATGCAAGGAAACTACGAAAATCCTCTGATCCGACTCCTGGTTGATTTGTCCTCGGTACAAGATGCAGTCCCAATATCCTGGTTTTATTCCCACATTTTCTTTTGGTTCCTCTCCCCCTCTTCCCATCTATAATCTCTCTCAAGATAAAGATATTGCAAACATGGAAGAGTGAACACTAGTTATTAAATTTTCATCTACTAAGCAGGATAAGGTTATACAGAAGGGTATATTTTTAGGTGAGGTGATAAAGGGAAGATCTCTCTGAAGAGGTGAGGTTAAGAGACATGTAACTAAGGAGGAATACTATGGGAGTGTCCTAGAGTAGACTATTTTCAGCAGTCTGAAGAACAAATGCAAAGACTCTAATGACAGGGCATGCCTTGTCTGTTTACGGAGCTGCAAGATGGTTGGTGAGTCTGGAGAAAAGTAACCCAGTGGGAGAGTTAAAGGATGAGAAGCTAGATTATGTAGGGTGCAGTAGTCAATAGGAAGGACTTTTTATTCCCAGAGTGCTGGAAGTTTGGGAGGCAGGACTAAGGAGGAGAATAACATGATCTAATTGGCATTTGAAAAGATGCATTCTGGTTGTTGTGTGAAAAATTGACTGATTGTAAAGAACTGAAGTGAGAGCATGGAGATCAATTAAAAGGTTATTGCTCAAGCCTGCATGAGATGCTTTGGGTGGCTAGGTTGGTAGGATATGACATGTGGAGAAAGAATTAGATTTAAGATTTATTGTAAAATTTAATGAAACAAGATTTGCTAATAGGCTATGCTAAGACATGAGAAAAAGATGACAAGAATAACTCCAAGTTTTGAGGTGTGAGTGGCTTGAAAAATGACAGTGCCATTTACTGAGTTAGGAAACACTGGGAAAGTACATACAGGTTAAGTTCATGATGTCTCTTCAACATCCAAGACAGTTAGATGTATGATTCTGGAGTGCAGGGAGGAGACTTCCACAATAGATGTTTGAGGGATAGCAACATATCTGGGGTAGACTGAGGAGATATTGCAACAAGGGCCTTAAATGGAGAAAGGAGAGAAGAGAAAGGAGGTGAGGACTGAATTTTGGGAGATTCTGAACTTAACAGGTGGGGGGTGTCTTAAAGATGGGAAGGGCTTATCAGGGAAGGATGAGAATAAAATCTCAGTGAGATATGAGAAAAATCAAGAGCATTTTGTATCCCAGTGTTTCAATATTCATTTCACCCTTACAGCCACTCTGGATGAGAGAATAGATAGCTATTTTATTTTTACCTATTGGGTAAATACTTGAGATTCACAAAGGTTAGACATATCCATTATTATAAAGTTAGTAAGTAGTAAAAACATGCCTAGAACAACGTCTTCTGAGGTCTAGACCAAAAACCTCAACTGAAAAGAAAAATGTCTTAAAATAAAATTTAAAATCTTATGAGTAGTTTTTTTTTTAAACAGAGAAAATTATTTTATCAGCAGACCTCAGTAAAAGCTTAAATTTATAGCCTTTGAAGAAAGTACTTAAATTTTATCGATGACAGATGCCTTTCCCAGAAGGGAGAAGGAAGCCTATAGCTCATCTTTTTATTCCAGGGCCAATGTGTCTGAAACATTCCAGTATAAAAAGTGGCTGTCCTATAATATAAACTAGCATAATTAATAGAGTAGACAAAAGCAGGATTACTTCTTTCATAGAGGAAATTCCACAGGGGCCTAGTAGAATAGTAATGTTAAATATTTCTTAAAATATGTGTAGGTCAATAGATTTCCCAACATATATATCCAGATTTGATAAAGATCAAAAGGAGAATTTAACTACCAAACAAAATCAACTAAAAAAAGAGTAAAATTAAGTAACATTTTTTTCTTGCCATTATTAGTCTCTTCTAAAATATCAAAATATGAAAAATAGAGTTCTCTTTTATTATGGTTTTGAATTATATTTAAAATTTAATCAGATACTTAATTCTTTAATATGAAAAATGGGACAATTAGAAATATAATAATTCACTACCACTTATCTCATCTGCAAATCTGTTAGTGTTGTTTCATATTTTGTATTATTATGCCTATAATGTTTATATTTTTAAAATATAACTTTGATTTTTCTATAATTAAATGAATATGGTATTTACACCACTGTTTCAAAGTTTATGCATTCCTGACTTTATCTTAGATTGTCTGCATTTTGCTAAGGAGAACAAAAAATGCTGCTGTACTTAGTTTCTGCAGTTTTAGAATATCTAAACGTTGTGTCAGTATTTGAGCAAAAATGATTTGTTTTTCGTAGGCAACATATTTATTCTTTCAACAGCTGTAAAACTGGGTTCATTTTCTCTGTGCTTTGAATGGTATATATGAGAAGCCCAAATCTAGTGTTTGAGATTTTTTTTTTCTCCAGCTGGGATGTCTCTACAATTTCTTTTTCTTTAAAGGTCAAAAAATTAGCTCTATATGTCAGAGTTTTTAGACCTCAATTAATTTTTTTTGTTATAGAAAGTGCTATTTCCCACTGTAAATGAAAATGTTTCCTCATTAGAGGCAAATACTTCTAGTAGGTTAGGGTTTAATCCTTCTTGATTCCTAATATATTATTTCTACAATTTGTCAGTACCCCAAATCCTTATATTGTATTGGTATTTTCTGTCTTTGCTAGCTATCTTATTTAAGTTGTTATTTTATTCTGAATTCTTTGTAATTTTTATTAAGATGTCCTGGGTACCACTTCTGGAAATGTGTTGCAAGTACATAGTTCAGAGTGAATTAGGTTACTGCATACCCTTCTAAAATTAGATATTAAAAAGTCAGTAGGGTCATCATTGGACAAAGTGTGCACCAGTGGTCAATCAATAAATATCATGTTAAGCTTCAAAGTTAGTGAGCAAAGAAAAAAACAGGGTTTTCGTTCCTGGTTATTGTTGTACTATTTCCAAGAATAACTAATTTACATATCTAACATGCACATGGAAAACAATTGTGAATTTCTACAACATTCCCAATTTTGGAAAGGAAAGTAAATAATTATAATTCTCTTTTGCTGTCTTACAACAGTATGAGTTTAAGTTATGTATGTGTGCTAGCATGTGTGTGTGGACACTTACCTATGCATACTCAGTGAAAATGGGATATGGACAGTGGAACCTTGGGGAAAAAACTAAATTAAATTACTTCCAGAACCATCGGCTCCAGATCCCTAAACTGAATGAGTAAGCAGAGCAAGTTCATAACACAGGTGAAATTCTCACAGGTACAGCTTCTACTGAAGTGTAAAAAAACTAGAATATAATATATAATCATAGTTTTTTATTACCTTTTCTCTATAAATTAATTGGTTCCTTTGGGATCATTTTGTGTATGTTTGTATTGTCTTCATTCTTCCTTTGTTCTTTTGTCCTTTGTTTAGGTAACCCTAAATATTTCTTCATCAGATTAGTCAATTATAATCGATGGCATCTCTTCTTTTTTTTGACTATAACTGAACTCTACCCTGGATGAGTGGGAAGGAGTATAAGCTTGAAGGCTTCCGCATAATGTTCAGACAGGCTGCCCACTAATCAGATTCCAGACGAAGAAAAATCCTATAACCCTCGCTCACAGAACCTCAAGCTCCTAATGTTTAGGTTGATCATGTTCATGAGAAGGTATTTTTACAGATTCAACCATTATTGCTAGTATAGGTACCAGACACTATTGCTTTATGTAAAGGAGTTATGGAATTGATGAGACTGAACCTTACAACATATCTATAGGAAGTTCATTTATTCTCTTAATGCTATGGTGAATGAAACTGTTTTAATTTTCTTTTCAGGTTGCTTATTGCTAGCATGTAGAAACAATTTTGTATTGATTTTCACCATGAAACATTCCTCAAATTGTTTCAGTTCTTAGTTTTGTTGTGAATTCCTTTGGATTTCCTACATCAAGAATCATGCAGTTTGAAAATAAAGACGGGATTACTTATTTTCTAAAGCAGGTAACATTAATTTCTTTCTTAATTTCTCTTTTGATTTCCTTATTTCATTTGATCAAATTTCTAGGACACTGTAGAGTAGAAGTAGTGAAAAGTCTTCAAGAAAAAAGCATTCAAGTTTTCACCATTAAGTTTCATGTAAACTGTATGTTTATGGTAGGTTTTTTTCTTTATTGGGTTTAGGGAGTTGATTTCTAGCCTTCATTTGGTGAGAATGTTCATCATTAATGGATGTGGATTCTGTCAATTTCTTTTGTTGCATCTATTGAAATGATCGTGTGGTTTTTATGTTTATCCTATTAATGTGAAGTGGTGCATTAATTTTCAGATGTTAATTTGCATTCCTGGACTAAACTGTTTGATCATGCTGTTTAACCTTTTATATATTGCTGAATTATTTGTTCTTACTTTGAGAATACTTGTGTCCATGCTCATGAGATACTGATCAATAATTTGTGTAATATCTTTGTCTAGTTTTTGGTATCAGATTAATACTGGCTTTGAAGAATGAATTGGAAAACATTTTCCTCCTCTATTTCCTAAAGAATATGTGAAGGATTCTGTTTGTGTTTTTGGTAGAACTCAACAGAAAGACCATCTGCTTTCAGCCCTTTGTAAAAAAACAAAACAAAAACAAAAAATTGATTCTTTTTACTTTTAATAGGTCTATTTAAGTTCTTTCATCAGTTTTATAATTTACATTGTTTTATATTTCTTTCATCTAATTTTTTGGCAAAATGTTATTGACAAAAATCCTCCAATTTATGTAACATTAGTACTGATGCCCCCCACCCCTCAATTCCTGATTTTGGCATTTGTTTCATTTGCCTTATTTACTTGGTAAGCAGATAATTTGTTGAATCTCTCACTACTTCATTATATAAATCAGCTTAACTATGTAACATTTTAAAAGTTTTATGATAGTGGTATAAGATTCAGTGAAAGAATGTAGGGCAGATGGCCATCTCAATGCTGGTAGTACATAGAGTAGGGGTAAATCTTAACCAGATGGGTATGTAGTATGAGGAGAAGTAAAGACCAGAGAAGAGGTCTCTAAAGTAGATTGAGAAAATACATATAACCTTAGCTAACATATTTATTTAAAACTAAGCAATTTTTTCCCAAAGTTCATTCCCACTGCTGGTGGGGGGAAATAGACTTAAAGTTAATTCACTATCATCCAACTAAAATAACACGGTATATTTATAAATAAATACCACTTTAATCAATTTAAAATCTAATCTGTCTCTATAAAAAGACTGTTCATCTCTTTCCTATGGTGTTCAGGCCATTTTTTATGCCGAGGATACAAGGATAAAATTACATATTCTCATTGCACTGGTCCTGGGTTCCTCTTGCATATATTGCCTCTTTATGCTATCTTTTAATTGAAAAATCTTTTGAGATATTAACTTTAGACATCAGCCCCTGTATCCAATACACCGATTTCTGAAGTATCCAGAGTTGGTGCACCTCATGAAAAGGTATCTTAGTCATTAAAAAAGAAACCACTAGGATCTGAACTTTATCTGACCTTAGATCCCATTAGCACTACTAATAATTTGAGTCTCTATTCTGGCCCTTGGCTTAGGCTTTCACTTGCCATTTATACTACTAGAGTATGTTACTCTTTCTCACATTTGTGCAACCAGGTTAGCTGACCTCCAGTCCAGATACCTGCTACAACATACACTGGGTTTATGCAAGTTTACTGAATTCTTTCTAAACCATATAACAAAGAGTGAGTTTCATCACTTCTATTCAACATAGTATTAAGAAGTGTTAGGCAGTGCAACTAGGCAAGTAAAAGGCATCCAAATTGGAAAGGAAGAAGTAAAACTCACTATTTGCAGATGATATTATATATAGAAAACTCTAAAGACTCCATCAAAAGACTCATAACTAATAAAATAATTCAGTAAAGACAGGTGGTAGCCAAAATGGTGGAGAAAGACCCTGAACTCATCTCCTCCCACAGACACATCAAAATTACAACTACTTACAAAGCAATTATCTATGATGATAACCTGAAGACTAACAGAAAAGACTTTCCACAATTAGACATGAAGAAGGAACCACAGTGATATGGGTAAGGGGCAGAGACACAATATAGTCAGGTCCTACAACCCCAGGGTAAGCAACCCACAGAGAGGAGGAATATCACAATTGTAGAGGTCCTCCTCAAAGAGTGAGGTGTCTGAGTTCCACATCAGGCTCACCCTGTTCTGGGAAGATGTGCTCTCAGAAAGTCTGGCTTTGAAAACCAGTGGAGCTTATGTTTGGGAGAGCAGGCAGGCAATAGGAAATAGAGACTCTGCTTTTAAAAGATATGCACAAAATCTCATGCACTCTGTGTCTTGGCAGAGATGGAGTAGTTTAAAATGAGCCTAGGTTAGATTCAGTTGATCTTGGATAGCCTCCTGGAGAGGCAGGAGGCAACTGAGAATCCCTCTGGGAACAGAGATACTAGTGGCAGCCATTTTGAGAAACTCATTCTACTGCTATAACAGTGGTTCTGGTAAGTGTCATTCTGGAATCCTCCTTCTACTTTCTTAGCTCTGGAGGCTCACTCATCACTAGTGTTGGTATCAGCCCTAAAACTCCTGAGCCATGCAGAGAGCCACACAGGGACTTGACATCAGCAGGCTGGCACCAGCCTTGAGCCACCTGGGCTGTGTAGCCAGCTAAACAGGGATCTGGCTCTGCCCTCCAGTGGGCCAGCAGCCACCCCAGGACTCTCTGTAATGTACAGCCAGCCATGTGAGAAGCCTACCCTGCACCCCCAGAGGGCTCTCTGCCACCACACAAGGCACAGACTTACAGCCATCTGGGCTTGGAACCAGTTCTGCCTACCAGTTCACCCACAGTAGTCAGTCCACCACAACAGAGGGGTGCACAAGCCCACATATGGGGCATCCCTAGAGCAAACAGCTCTGGTGACCAGAGGGGAGTGTGCTGCCGAGCCCTTCGGACATCTCCTACATAAGGCCAATTCTCCAAGATTGGGAAATGTAACCAATGTAACTAATCTACTTAACATATACAAATAAATACAGAGAACTAGGCAAAATGAGGAAACAATGTTCTAAATTAAGGAAAAGATAAAACCTCAGGTAAAGAATTAAGTGGAGGAAAGCAATCTATCTGATAAAGAGTTCAAGGTAATCATCACAAAGATGCTCACTGAACTCAGGAGAAGAATGGATGAAAACAGTGAGAATTTTTAACAGAGTTAGAAAATATAAAGAACTGCCAAACAGAGCTGAAGAACTGAAATAAAAAATACACTAAGAGGAATCAGTAGTAGATTAGATGATACAGAGAAACTGGTTAGTGATCGGGAAGACAAGCTGTTCACTCAGCTTGTTCACTCAAGCAGAACAGAAAAGAATTTTTAAAAATGAGGATGGTTTAAGAGACATCTGGGACAACATCAAGCCTAATAGCATTTGTATTATAGGAGGAAAGAGAAGAGAGAGAAAGGGGCAGAGAACTTATCTGAAGAAATAATAGCTGAAAAATTCCCAAACCTGAAGAAAAAGACATCCAAGCCCAAGAAGCAGAGAGTCCCAAACAACATGAACCCAAATTAGGCCCCACCAAGACACATTGCAATTAAAATACCAAAAATTAGAATCTTAAAAGCAAGAGTAAAATAATGAGTTACATATAAGGGAACTCCCATAAGGCTACTAGCTGACTTTTCAGCAGAAAATTTGCAGGTCAGAAAGGGGTGGCACAATATGTTCAAAGTGATGAAAGGGAAAATCCTACAACCAAGAATATTCTACCCACCAAGGTTATCATTAAGATTTGAAGTAGAAATAAACAGTTTTATGGATAAGCAAAAGCTAAAAGTTTAGCACTACTAAAATGGCCTTACAAGAAATGATAAAAGGATTTCTCTAAGTGGAAGAAATTTACATCTAGAAATATGAAAGTTATAAAAAACAATCTCACTGGTAAAGACAAACATGCAGTAAAGGTGGAAGACCAACTAATTATAAAACTAATAGGAAGGTTAAAGGACAAAAGTATTACAAATATCTATATTTCCAATGAGTACATAAGGAATGAACATACAGAAAAAGATGTAAAATATGACATCAAAAAACAGACTTGGGAGGAGTAAAAATGTAAGGTGGTTAGAATGTGTTCAAACTTGAAATCATTAACTTAAAATAATCATATCTATTTTTTTGTACACATACCTCACAGTAACCACCATCCAAAACCTATAATAGATACATACACGCAACAAGAGAAAGGAATCCAAATGTAACACTAAAGATAGCCATTAAATCACAAGAACAAAAGAAGGAACAAAATAACCTACAAAAACCCCTCAAAAAATAATGAACAAAATGGCAATAAGTACATACTCTCAATAAATAAACATAAATGGATTAAGTCTAATCAAAAGATAGTGACTGACTGAAAAAAAACCCATATATATGCTGCCTTAAGAGAATCACTTCAGATCTAAAGACACACAGACTGAAAGAGAGTGGATAAAAAGAGGTATTACATGTCAAAGGAAATGAAAACTGGGTAGCAAAACTTCCATAAAAATATTCTTTAAAACAAAGGCTAGGGCTTCCCTGGTGGCGCAGTGGTTGAGAGTCCGCCTGCCAATGCAGGGAACATGGGTTCGTGCCCCGGTCTGGGAAGATCCCACATGCCGCGGAGCGACTGGGCCTGTGAGCCATGGCCGTTGAGCCTGCGCGTCCGGAGCCTGTGCTCCGCAACAGAAGAGGCCACAACAGTGAGAGGCCCACATACTGCAAAAAAAAAAAAAAAGAAAATAAAGGACAAAGGATATTACATAATGATAAAGGATCAACACAACAAGAAGCTATGACAATTATAAATATGTAATGCGACCACATAGGAACATCTACATACATAAAGCAAATATGCACATAAAGGGAGAAATTGACAATACAGTGATAGTAAGGGACTTTAACATCTTACTTACATCAATGGACAGATCATGCAGACAAAAAAATCAGTGAGGAAACATTGGCCTTAAATGATGTAGTAGGTCAGATATAAATATACAATTAATAGGTAAAATTAATAGATATATTTCACCGAAGACAGGAGAATACACATTATGTTCAAGTGCACATGGAACATTATTCAGGATAGATCACGTTAGGCTACAAAATATGTCTCAATAAATTTAAGAAGATTGAAATGTCAAGCATATCTTCTAACCACAACAGTATTAGACTACATATTAACTACATGGAAAAAAACTGCAAAAAACACAAACATATGGTATCTAAACAACATGCTACTAAACAACCAATGGGTCACTGAAGAAACAAAAGTTAATAAATACCTGGAGACAAATGAATAAAAAACCCACAACAATCCAAAACCTATGGGACACAGCAAAAGCAGTTCTAAGAGGGAAGTTTATAGTGATACAAGCATACCTCAGGAAACAAAAATCTGAAACAAACTATTTTACCTCTAAAGAAACTAGAAAAAGGACAAATAAAACACAGTGTTAGAAGAAGGAAAGAAATAAAGATCAGAGTGGAAATAAGAGACTTAATAAAATAGAGAAAAAATTAAAACTAAGAACTGTTACTTTGGAAAAATTAATAAAGCTTTATCAAAACCCATTAAGAAAAAGGAGGTTCAACTAAAATCAGAAATAAGTTACAACCAACACTACAGAAAAACAAATGATAAGAGATTACTAAGAACAATTATATGCTAATTAAATGAACAACCTAGAAGAAATAGATACATTCCTAGAAACATAAAATCTCCCAAAAGTGAATCAGGAAGAAATAGTAAATATAAACAAATTTACCCGTAATGAAATTGAACCAGTTAAAACAAACAAACAAAAAACCTCCCAAACCAAAGTCCAGGACCAGATGACTTCACAGGTGAATTCTACAAAACATCTAAAGAAAAGTTAATACCTGTCTCTCCCAAACTATTCCAAAATAATCTAAGAAGGAATCCTTCCAAACTCATTCTACTAGGCCAGCATAATGCTCATCCCAAACCCAGACACCACCCACCCACACAAATTACAGGCCAATATCCCTGATGAACAGAGATGCAAAAATCTTCAACAAAATATTAGTAAACTGAATTCAACAATACATTAAAAGGATCATCCACACCATGTTCAAGTAGAATTTATCCCAGAGAGACAAGGAATGTTCAATATGTGCAAATCAACCTGATATAGCACATTCACAAACTGAATAAAATGTATATGATCATCTCAATAGATGCAGAAAAAGTTTGAAAAAATACTTCATTTATGGTAAAAACTCTCAACAATGTGGGTGTAGAGGAAACACACCTCAGCATAACAAAAGCCACATATGTCATTCTCACAGCTCACATCACATTCGACAGTGAAAACCTGAAAGCATTTTCTCTAAGGTCAGGAACAAGACAAGGATGGCCATTCTTGCCACTTTTATTCAACATAGTATTGGAAGTCTTAGCCAGAGCAACTCAGCAAGGAAAAGACATAAAATGCATCCTAGGAAAAAGAAATAAAAATTGGAAAAGGGAAGTAAAGCCATAATCTGTGAACGACATGATTTTATATATATATAGAAAACCCTAAAGTCTCCATCCCAAAACTGCTAGAACTCAAATTCAGTAAAGTTGCAGAGTACAAAGTTAATAATGCAAAAATCTGTTGCATTTTATATACTAACAACAAACTATCAGAGAAATTGAGAAAACAATCCCATTTACAATTGCATCAAGAAGAATAAAATACCTAGGAATAAATCTAACCAAAGAGGTAAAATACTTGTACTTGAAAAACTGATACTGATGAAAGAAATTAGAGATGACACAAACAAATGTAAAGATATACTGTACTCATGGATTAAAAGAATATGGGTAAGATGAGCATACTCCTCAATGCAATCTACAAATTCAATGCAATCCCTATCAAAATACCAAAGGCATTTCTCACAGAACTGGAATAATTCTAAGATTTATATGCAAACACAGAAGACCCCAAAAAGCGAAAGCAATCTTGAGAAGGAAGAAAAAATCTGCTCCCCAATTTCAAACACTGGAGATTTCAAAAATCTCCAGTAATCAAAACAGTAGCGTACTGACAAAAAAAGGAACAGAATAGAGGGTTTAGAAATAAACCCATACTTTTATGGTCAATTAATTTACAACAAAGGAGGCAAGATTATACAGTGGGGAAAAGACAGACATTTCAATTAATGGTGCTGGGAAAATGAACAGCTACATGCAAAATAATCAAACTAGTTTCTCACAGCGTTTACAAAAATAAACCCAAAATAGATTAAAAACATAAATGTAAGACCTGAAACCATAAAACTTCTACTAGAAAACCTAGGCAGTATGCTCTTTGACATTGATCTTAGCAATAATTTTTTTGGATTTGTCTCCTCTGTCAAGGGACAAAAGCAAAAATAAAGACATGGGCCATGTCAAACTAGGAAGCTTTTGCACAGTAAAGGAAACTGAACAAAATTAAAAGGCCCCCTACTGAATAGGAGAAGATATTTGCGAAAGATACATTCTGTAAGGGGTTAATACCCGAAATATACAAAGAACTTGTACAAATAAAAGTAAGGATTAAAAAAACAGGCAGGAGACCTGAATAGACATTTTTCTAAAGATAACATACAGATGTCCAACAGCAACATGAAAAACATGCTCAACATCACTAATCATCAAGTAAATGTAAATCAAGGCGACAATGAGAGGGCTTCCCTGGTGGCGCAGTGGTTGAGAGTCCGCCTGCCAATGCAGGGGACACGGGTTCATGCCCTGGTCCGGGAAGATCCCACATGCCACGGAGCAGCTGGGCCCGTGAGCAGTGGCCACTGAGCCTGCGCGTCCAACAAGTGTTGGCAAGGAGGTATAGATAAAGGAACCATCACATACTGTTTGTGGTATTGTAAATTGGTGCAGCCACTATAAAAACAGTAAGGTGTGCCTCAAAAAAACTAAAAATAGACCTAACATATAATCTAGTAATTTCACTTATGGGTATTTACCCCAAGAAAACAAAAACATGAATTCAAAAAGACATGCACATGCAAATGTTTATTGTGGCTTTATTTACAATAGCCAAGATATGGAAGCAACCTGTGTTCATCTACAGATGAATGGATAAAGAGGTAGTATATATATGCAATGGAATACATTCAGTAAAAAAAGAATGAAATCTTTCCATTTGTGATAACATGGATGGACCGCAAAGGTATTATGCTATGTAAAATAAGCCAGAAAGACAAATACCAAATGATCTCAGTTATATGTAGAATATAAACCAAAAACAAAACAACCAAGCTCATAGATACTGAGAACAGATTGGTGATTGGAAAAGGTAGAAGAAATGGGTGAAGGGGGTCAAAAGGTACAAACTTCCAGTCATAAAATGTCATGGGAATATAATGTACAATATGGTGACTACAGTTAATAATACCATAGTGCATATTTGAAAGTTGCTAAGAAAGTTGATCTTAAAGTTCTCATCACAAGAAAAAAAGTATAACTATGTAAGGTGATGTTAACTGGACTTAGTGATCATATCAAAGTGTATACAAATATTGAATCATGTTGTACACATAAAATGTAATGTTATATCATTTATAACTCAATTAGAAATTAAAAAATTAAAATATAAAAAAATAGGTGAGTTTGGGGAGGGTAGAAGGTTCTTATTTCTGATTGCTTATCTTCCTAAACATACTAGGTCACTTTCTAAACATGACATACAGCCAGTTCAAGTGATTTACTTCTACACATGCTTTGCCATCATTTTTAGTTTTTATTATCAACATAACATACATATATTAGTTCATCATTTCCCTGAAGAGTTTTGAAGGTCTAGTAGGGGAAGCATTCACTCTTTTGAAATTTTACCTTAGTCTACATCATGTACTATGATCCCTCAATATCCAGGAGGGATTTGTTCTAGGACCCCCCCCCCCCGATATCAAAATCCACAGATGCTCTAGTCCCTTGTATAAAATGGTTTCTCTAGGTTATTTATAATAGCTAATACAATGTAAATGCTATGTAAATGGTCCAGTGTGCAGCAAATTCAAATTTTGCTTTTTTGGAACTTTCTAGAATTTTAAAAATATTTTCAATCAGTGGTTGCTTGAATTCATGGATGCAGAGCCCACAGATACGAAGGGTTGACTGTATCTGTATTTGAACACTTCCTTCTCCCTGGGACTTATCCTTAGTAGGTGGGCATTAGTTTCCTCAAGGGAAATAAGATTTACCTTCTCCTCGGTTCTAAATTTCATTCCCTACTTTAAAAAAAAGGTTAATTTTCTTCCTTTTATTTGAGGTGCAACTGGCATAATTTTCCCTGGAACATTAAGATCAAAGTTCTAAATGAGGGCAAAGCTCTCAGAGAAATAAAAACAAAATATTCCCAGAGAAAAATATCAGTTTAGAGGTATTTCAAAATATTCTTATTTAAAAACAACCTAACCATTGTATGAAATAAAAAAAATCACCATTTTTTGAGAGCTTATTCTTAGCCACACTCTAATAGAGGGATTTACATAAACTTTAATTTCCATTCTCAGGTAAAACATTAACTCTTAAACATTCTTAGTAAATTTGTAGCTATGCTATTATGGGATATACAATCAAAGTTTATGCACCTATTCACTATTAAAGATGAAAGCTACCGTGGTACACAACATACACGCACCCACCCCATGAGCAAGAACTGTTTTCCAGAAGTTAATGGTCAGATGTTTTAACAATAAAGTAGAATTCAAAAGGGAGATTATATTATTTCACAAAGTGTTCTGAATATTTGGCAAAGGGTAATGCATTTTTTCCCTTAAGTCATTGCTTTTCTACTGTACTTTTGCAAGTAAGTTCATCTTCATATATAATCTAGAGCTGATTGGAGCTGTTATAACCTTCTCTCATGTACTTTGAATCTACTGAGATTTGAGTTAGAAACAAAAAGACTGAATTGTATTTAATACATGGGACTTTATATGTAACCTAAATCCTAAAGATCAGTGCTCATTGACTGAGAAAATCATAGGGCATGGTTGCTTTAGTAAGAGTGACTTCCAGGGAGTGCTGGAGAAAAAAAGAGGTCCAATGAATTAGGCATTGAAGGTGTTCAGAGAATCAGCAAGTCTGATGGTGGTTTGAAGGGAAGCAGGGAGATCGGGAAGTAACTAGAGTCATTTCTTTTCCTTTGAGGTAAATGAACGGTTTGCTTATGACATATTTGTATAGTGAAGAAATGGAACCATATATACAATGAAGATCAAATAAAGAAATGTGAAAAGTAAACTGGTAGAAAATATCCTGTGTGTGTCTATGGCAATTTTCACAAATGTAGTCAAAAGATTTTATTTTAATGTTGGTTTCCCCTACTAGAATATAGACTGCATTATATCTATCTTGTAAACTTTTATATACTTGTTGTCTAACATGGTAGTGCAACAAATACTTGAAGAAATTTATGTAAGCTTTGTAAAGAAATATAAACAAAGGGCTAAGGACCATAAAATAAATAGATATTAATACACTTCTTTCACTAAAAGTCAAGACCAGGATGGGGAGAGTTCAAATAATTAGGGATTGTGATTGGTCTTCTTATATGTTAAACATTTCAAAGCTGACTGCACTGTTTTCACTGTAACTTAGAATACATAAACCTGTTGAGGAAGGTTGAGAAGTTGCAAAGGTAATGTAATTTAATTTTTAAAGCAGATATAAGCAATGCAAAGTCGAGTCCAACAAGAATACATGTCTTTGAAATCAGATTAACTAATACTGTGCCAATATTAAGGGATTAGAGCACTGTTCTCTGCTTTTATAATTCACATTCATTTACTAAATCTGTTACACTGAATAATAACAATCTACTCATGTAACTCTCTTCCAGAATGGATTGGATTTCCCTCCAAAGCAGAGACCATTTTCTAGTCTTCTTTATAGATCGAAAACCAAGCATAGTAATAAACACTCTTAGGAAACGCTCACATAATAAACATTTTATGTTACTAAACCAATTTGATAGGTACTAGGTAGTATTCAAATTACCTTAAACTTTTTTTTTTTTTTTGAGAAATGTGAAGACTTTATTCAGAGCTTGCTATAGCCAGGGTGTCAGCCATGATCACTTGTGTTTTGGCAGAGACTCAAGGACAGGTAGAGGAGTGGGAAAAGGGGAAGGTGTCAGGTATGCTGTGTTTATTAGAGGCTGTTGACAAACATTTAAGGTAAGATACGAGTATGCCATTTTCAGTTTTCTAATTAGTTATTCCGTTCAGCTTGAGTAGTGGAATGCATTAAGTCCTTTAGGTAGTTAATATTTCCTAGTGACATCCTTGAGGCATAGGCAAGAATCTTAATATCAAATTTGTGAGGTATGCTGACTTCCCCCACCCCCCAAGTAAAAAAATCACAGGTTATCCTTGTAGAAACTTAGATTCAAGTGTGACTTTGCAGTTGGCTTTTATCACAAACAAATGGAGAAAATTAAGTAAAAATATTTATAGAAGTGCATGTTTGAATCAGGTGGTAATAATTTTACAACTAGCACTTACTGAGTCTTTAAAGTCACTATGCTAATCCCCATACAGTCTTACTGCATATACCTCTCTTAAGACCCTGTGAATTGGGTCCAGGTATGCTCCCTGTGTCTCCTCATTCCCCTGGGAGCAGCATCTACCCAAGACATTGTCTTAGCATCATAGATAACAGAAGCACAAGAGAATAAGTAAACACACTAGAATATTTAAAAGCTCTGGTTTCATCACAGCTGCTGATCCTTCTTTGGCTTTATCTTGCTATGTGATTAAACCCAGATAGAAGGCTATACACTATGCATGGAGGTATACATTGTCCAAAGAGGTATTATTGCTGTGGGGAAGAAGAGTGACTATTTACTGAGTAATAATCCATTACACATTGGAATGCATGAAAGTATATAGTGATGGATAATACTGGACTAGAATATGGAATAGCTTTAAATGTTTTTCTGAAGGAAAGTCAAAGTGATTCCATAATTATTTTTAATTACAGTGTGGGTATCAGGTAGGGTTCCTACAGGAAACAGATGGCATGGGGAAATTTTGTAATTTAGAAGAGTTTAATAAAGGAAAAATTTACAAGATAAAGGCAGGGTGTAGAAAACCCACAGAAATAGTGCAGTAGTATGGAGCTGGCAAAAGCAGGGCTCTGTTAACACCCCTGGTTCTCAAGAGACAAGTAGGGGGGCCATGACTGGAACACAGTCACGAACTGTATCAAAACAACTGACTGACAGAAGCTGTGCTCTTGGATCCAGGCAGTAATCAGCCTGTGGTAACCTCATAGGTAGTAAGTCAAGTAGATAAATAACCAGACTTACCATTCTTGTTCCCTCCTATAGGCATCTGCTGCTTCCCATTGGTCAAACCTAGAAAAACTGCCATAGGATAACAGAGCCAATCTCACTGATGAATTCCATATAGGATGGGGAATTGTTTTTAGGGGCACTAAATATATCCTGTACAGTATGGCAAATAATTTATATTTCAATATAACTTTCAGGTGATGTATAGTTATCTCTATAATACTGCCTCCCTCATGTACTTCTAGTATACTACTATTATACTTTATATATACTACTTTATATATACTACTTCTTATTGAAGGAAAGACAGAGTTACAACTAGTAAACTCATAATTACATTAGGACAGTTTTAGAGGCTGTTTTGTCACAGCCAGTAATGAGCTGATATAGTATTAAGAATGATCAAGATTAAAAAATTTTGTACTACTGATCTACCTGCCTGAAATTTTGGGTGTTTTTCAAAATAAGTATATATATGTATATAATATATATGTGTGTTATACTTGTGAACATTAAAACATCATAAGTTTAAGGATCTCTGACATAAGAAAACATAGATCACCTGGCTGTGAATCTTATGACATTTAACTACATATTTGACCTTGAGAAAGACATTCAAATCTCCATGTGTCATTTTCCTCATTTGTGAGGATCTATATAAAATGGTAAGAATTAAACAAGGTAATACAGGGAAAATCTTCAGAGTGATGCTTTTTACACAATAAGCATTCAATAAAATTTGCTGTTATTATTGAGAATAAGTTATGTAAGACCACAACATTTAATGAAATTTCTAACATAATTTTTAGAATAAAAATGAGGGAAAGACATGACAAAGGCATTATAAATATTAGATGTTTAAGAGTTCAGTATGTTAAGCAAAAATTTAAGTGTGGAGGTAATGAAAATGAGGTTTATGTATTTACTTTAAATGTTACATGATTTCATTAGGCTTTCACTGATATCACGGTAATTTTCCCTCAATATCCTTTGTATTTTTTTTATCGTTTCATGGATTTCACTAGGTAATGCTCAATTTAAGGTAACATGCCTTTATTATAGAAAATGGTATGCTTATAACTTGGATTGTGTCTGCAATACTATTTTATGCTTTGAAAGTCCAGGAAAAAATATGATTAATTTCCTGAGGCCTTAGGAGTGGTACAACTTTGCAAGCTTCTTGTTTTGCTTATTTCCTAGTTTTCAATACATCTCTATATGTCTATCTCCATTTTTCTACCTCCACAGTGGAAATAACCTCCAAGAAATAAAACCACCCATTTCAAGAGATTATCTCATTGTTTCCAAGTTAGGGACCACCAACTCAAGTTCATTTTCTGAGCTGAGAGATATGGACCACCCCTTGGGTTTGACCCATGGAATGATCAACTTCAGAGGATTTTTTTATCTTCTACATATGCTCCAAAATAAGTCCACAAATATATGTGCCACAATTATAACAGCCATTAAACTAGAATTATGCACAGACATATGACATAAGTTATTACTCATACCTTCTGCTTCTATATATGGAAAAGCTGCCAGTTTCTAAATTATCTACCAAGCAATGCAGAAGACCATTTATAGGAAGAGGTGACAGTATTTCGGCTTTAGTGTTTAACATATTTTAAGTACTTAATATTATACATGTGTTGAATGGAAACGATTATTCAGAAGTTACACTATTTAGTCCCAAAGACCATCATTCTTTAGAAAATCTCCTAATTTCCTACTGCATGAATTAGACATTTTTCAAATTTCCCAGCTAGCTTTAGCAATATTTGACATGAACAAGTTCATGATGTATTTTGCATAAATAAACTTCTCCCAAAGTTGATCCATTTTCTTACCATTTAAAAATAGAATATTCCTTTTTCATTTGTTTTTTTAAAGGACTATGGATTTTCTTTTGTTCAAAATTCCCTAATAATAATCCCATGGGATATGATTACATACAAATTACATATCTTCTACACATAACTTCTGAATTGGAATTTCTAAGGGGCAAAACCTGACTTTTAAAAAATAATTTAGTTGATTTTTTTTACCATTATACAAATATATGAAATACAGTTTATGTTTGTTTTGCTTATATTTGTTCATCTTGAAAAGTTTGGCTAAGTTTATTGTAGAAGGATATTTTTATATTACTTTAATAAAACCCAACATTTTATGTTTTTCATAAATTGTTTTTATACAGTTTTTTGTCATCTAAGTTATAATGGGTAAAACTTTACTCACTTGCCCTTATCTTACAGTTATTACTCCTTTCATAAAATTCCACTTATATACATTATAAGGCATCAAAAATAGCTTTCAGTTTTACAGTGGAATTTATACTCTATTATAAAACTTCTTCAGTTTGACCTATTAATATTTCAAGAATCAAAAATATTTTAGAAATATTTGTCTTCCTTTTCAGTTATTAGTGAGTTACACATCCATGTGTTTTGAGCTGAACTGTGTTCCCCCCAAATATGTTGAAGTTCTAACTTTAGTAACTCAGAATGTGAGGGTATTTGGAAAGAGGATCTTTATGTGGGGACTAAATTTAAAATGTTGTCTCTAGGGTGGGCTTTCACTTAAGAGGGACATAACAGTTCTGCTTAGCTTGACTAAACTTCAGACAGGTTTCTTCCTGACACTTGGCCCCTGACCTCTCTCTTTTTAGACATTAAAAAAGCTTGCAATTGTAAGTTCTTTCTCTGCTTCATTAAGATGTAAATCCTCTCTCAGCCACTTGCCAGGCTTTTTAACCTTGATATAACCTTGCTTTATAACCAAGAATGTCTTTCTCAAAGACCTGGGAGCCATCCCCTTGAAATGTAATCATTAAGAAAGACAGAGACCCTATCTCCTAGTCTCTGTTGCGAGGGTAGGAACCTGACTTCAATAAGCCTCAATTAGCAAACACAGATGGCCTAATCACAGTAGCCAGTCTACTCCATTAACATCCCCTTCAGTACTTTTCCACTAGCTCACCCTAGAGCTTAAAAATTCTCTTGTCATTTGTCTCAGCAGAGTTGAGTTCAATCTCTTTATTATAATAGCCTAGACACCTCTTGCAATATCCTTGAATAAAATTTTCTTTGGCTGTTCATCTTGTCTGGTGCAGTTTTAATTTAACAGCTCTAATCCAATTTAATTAGAATCTTTAAAAAGGGGGAAAGTTGGGCACGGAGGCAGACATGCTCACCAAGAGAATGCCCCATGAAGATGAAGGTAGAGATCTGAATGATTCAGCAGAAGCCAAGGAATGTGAAGAATTCCCAGCATACTTCTCATACTAAGTTATGAGAGAGGCATGGAATAGGTTTCCCCTCACAGCCTTCAGAAGGAACCAACACGGTTTATAGCTTGATCTTGGACTTCTAGCCTCCAGAACTGTGAAAGAAAACGTTTCTTTTGCTTAAGTCACACAGTTGGTAGTATATTGTTTCAGCAGCCCTAGGAAACTAATACATCATGCAGTGACAAGATTACCGATTTGTAGCCGAGAAAGCTAGTCTTGGAGACCAACTCTGCTGCTTCCTAGGTTTGGGGGCTGGGGTAAGTCAATAAAGTTTCTAAGTTTCCATATTTTCACAGGCAACTGAATGACCTAACATTTTGAGAGGGGTTGGCTCATATTAGGGATAAATAAAATAAAATAAAAAACATTATTTCTCAAAAGAATTTCTAAAGTTAAGATAGCAATAGCAAAAAGTTTCTTAAAAACAAACAAAAAAATGCAACCAGAACTAAGCACTCAGCAGCAGTTTATCTTAAGAGAGAAAAATCTGGAATTTCAAACCCTTTACTTCTGAATTTACTACTTATTAGCATTTTCCATGGAAATCATATTGTGTTAAGTTTTACCCAAAGTACAGAACCTTAAAAGTGCCTCTGTATTTTCACTCCAAACTAGCTTATTTCACTGATATGTAACACCATCCCAACCTCAGCATAGATGTAGATGTCTTGTCATCTTCACAACCACCTCACAGAGAATGGACTCTCCAAATTCCCTAAGTAGAAACACTTTTCTCTTTCCCCTTTTTTAAAGGGAGCATATGCAGAGTGGCTTAGAAAACTTACATTTCCATTATAAACCTCAGCTTTTTTGTCATCAGCATGTGCCTTTTTAATACTACTTTATATTAATGTTGGTGCTTAGTAAAGTAATATGAAAGATAGTATAATACTTCTTGGGACAGTATAATTTATAAAAGGAGAGGTTTTATAACAACAAGGCAACAATTTTATAACACCATTGTGCTTTTCTAGCCCTCACAAAGAGCTGAGGGAAAATAAACAAGGATCCACTTAATGTCTGGGTGAATGCCAGTTTGACCAAGTTCCATGCAAATGAAAAAAATAAAATAAAATTAAACTTAGACAAGAAAAAATAATGGCCTGTTGGAATAATCAGGTGTGGAACAATGTTTAAGGACAGAAACAAATGGTGAACTGCTTTATTGTACTTTTCCTACTTTTTACCCCAGGGAACACTCTTTTAAAGGTGAGTTAACGTCAGTTTAAGAATTTTGATAACGTTCTGATTAGTAGATCATATCAATATCTGTATTCACAGATTGGATGAACGTATTGCTTTCAATAAAAATACTAAAAATTATCTATTGGACTAAAGATATAGGGAAGTCGTTGGACAGTAGGTGTATTTTTTATGTACTAATTTCAATCTCCTTTGCCCTAGGTTAATTAACAACAGCCTCTTAAAGTAATTATCAGTCTTTTAATACATAGATCAAATTTGAATTTGTCAAAATGGCTTGGATGTAGTAACCAAGCAGGTGATGGTGATTAAAGCAATTTCAGCTGCAGGAGGAAAAGATTCCTTTCCTTTTCCTCCTCTGTCAGTGGAATACCAGTAAAGACCATATAATCTCTCTGATCCATTACTATTGCATAGGCTGGCTTCAACTATTTTGACCTTTATTTATTTACACATATTATTTGACACATGAAGTTTTCCAAGCTCTTTATTAGACATTACAGTAAGAACATGACTAGAACATGAGAAGATCACGACTATGTGACTTGTAGAGGAGGGGTGGCTGTGGCTTAGGGTCAATAGGGAGCAGAAATAAAGTGATGACTGCCAACAAATTAATAACAAAAACAGGATTTTGTAAGGGGAGCTTCACAAGAGCATGAAGATGTCTGGATGGGAAATAGAATGGTAACAGAGAGAGCAACTATAATGTTATTGCAATAGTCCAGGTGAGAAATGATGAGAATAAGATTGTGGCAAAGGTGAAGGAAAGAATAAAGCCAGATTCAAGAGACTTGTAGACCAGATGGACATGAAAGAAGAAAGTTATTAGTAAAGGATAACCTCAAGGTTTTAAATTCAACGGCTGTGTAAATAACAAAGACATTATTAACAAGGATTGGTGCCAAAACAGGTTGGAAGGGAATGCAATTTGCTCAGTATCAGAGATAATTAGTTTCAGAAACCAGTTGGATATCCCAGATCAGTAAGAAATTGCTTTTCACATTTAAAATTAAAAAAAAAAAGCCTGGAGATAAAAGATAACAGGAGTAGAACTTATAGAGTGGGTAGATTTTGAAGGGAACAAGTGAAATATATCATTTCTTTAAAGTTATAAGAAAAAACTCAAATTACATTAGGCAGTTGAAAAGATTTATCAGGAAACATAAATTTGGTCATCTCTCCATCTTTGAGAACTGTTTGGCAGAGCTGCAAGTATACTCACACATTTCTTTCTAGTACTCTATAATTGAGTTGATTTCCCCCCCATAAACAACCCCTCATTGAATACAGAGAAAAAGAAGCAAAGAAATAAAAGCATAAAGCAAAAATTTGGTTTAATCTCACTGTTATAGTTTTCTAGGGCTGTTGTAACAAATTACCACTATTTAGTGGATTAAAAGAACACAAACTTTCTTACCTTTCTGTAGCTTGGACTTTTCCTGGGCTAAATCCAAGGTACTAGCGGGGCTGTGTTCCTTTCTGGAGATTCTAGGGGAGCGACCTTTTAGGGTTGGTGGAGATCTCACCTCACATCACTCTGATCTTTCTTCTGCCGCCCACATCAACTTTTAAAACACTTGTAATTACATTAGGCACACCTGGCTCATTCAAGCCATTCTCCCTAATTCCAGCTACAAATTAAATTCCTCTTTACCATGTAATGTAACATTTCCACCTGTACTGGGAATTGAGACATGGATATCCTTGGGGGGGGGCTATTAGCTTGCTTTTGACATTGATAAATCTAGCTCAATGAAATTATTTTGTCTTTCTGATTAGATAAATATCATCTCTAACAATGTTCCAAATATAAGTGGGATTGCGGCTCTGTGGCTTACATAAATTTACGTTTTGTGGGTGGAGGGCAGGACGCCTCAGATCCCAGCTGTACCCGCTAAATTCTCTCTGCTTTCTGACGCAAATCTGTGCTTTGTCTTCCCTTGATTGGAGAGCTTTCTGGTATGATTAATCCCATCTGTTTTAAACTGTGCCGTGCTATCACCAAAACCGCTTTAATCTAGCTCACTGTGTTAGATTAAAGACTTCATTGCTAGTGACAGTTTTGTCCTGATATTTTAGCCTTTGCCTTTCAATGGTGCACTGGGACTTTGTCCACAAACAGGAATTAAAGAAAATGCTAGATCCACTAAATAATGTACAGATCACATGGATGTAATAGTGCTGTTTCAAGGTCAACTGGCTATTCATTCCCTTTGCCTTTCAATGGTGCACTGGTACCTTGTCCACAAACAGGAATTAAAGAAAATGCTAGATCCACTAAATAATGTACAGATCACATGGATGTAATAGTGCTGTTTCAAGGTCAACTGGCTATTCTTTCCCTTTGCCAAACCTAACATCTCTCTGCACCGAATCTATCCTCCTGGACACTGTTTTTCAGGCTCTTGATTGTGTAGCTTCAGGTTTCTCCATTTGTTTGAGGCCTCTCCTAGAACTCCAAACCCCACCTTATGGTTTCATTGTGAGGAAGCAGAAATATGAGAAATGGGCTCTCATACTTTACTCTCTTTCTCCTTCAATTTCTCACTTTTCTCCTTGCTATATCCTCCATCTTAAGGTGGCAAACATATTAAAGAGTTATTGGAAACATTACGTAAGGGGTATTGAAAAATTCTGCCTTATGTACAAAACTCTATAATCTCGGTTTCTCCATGGTATAATTTTTACTGGGGGTCAATGTACATTTTTTAAATAAGGATTGCAGATGATAAAATATTTATTTAATACATTAAAATGTTCACCCTATTGCATATGAATGTCAAGTAAATAGCTCTCTCTACCATTTCAAAGCAATTCAATCTTTACTCTCTCATCACTATTCTACTAATATTTTTTAAAATTTCAAGACATTCATACTTTCCTGAAGAAGCAAATGATTTCCTGAATTCATTAATACACCACAGCATATTACTTATTATCATTCAGTAACTACTTCCTGCAAGTATACTTATAAAATCCTAATTCAGAGAAATGGAAATGATATGCCTCTTCTTCAAAAGGGATTCAAAATTTTACTGCAAGGTGCATAACATAAAAACATTGTTTAAAAAAAAGGTTATATGTACTGGTATAATATTTATTACTATTAAATTTGGGATGAAATGACTTGCTTTATAATAAGCATAACATTTTCCATTAGTAAACGTTACACTTTCCACCACCATGATGAGTTTCTACTGCTTAAAGGAATGCTGATTAATAAATATCTCCCTTTTATCATAATATCTTAGAAAAATAAGGGTAGGCTTTGAGATGGAGGTACCACTCTAAAACAAAACCGTGTAAAAATATTTTCACCTACCATAGCAAAAGAGTGTTCACTGTCTTAAACGAAATCTTTAATTTTTACTATCTATTTATATCTCAATTTTTAGAAAGATGAACTTCTTGTTTATGAAATTACATCATTCATAACAGGAGACATAGTTTATAATTGCTTAATATTTTTGGTTTATTTTGTTTAAATGTGAAACTGTGATCATTAAAATATTTATTTTCCAGCCTTTTTTCCTTTTATATCTATTGGTTTGAGTAATTTTAAATACCTGCGGCTTTTTAATTATTTTAAAATGATATATTGACTTAGGAGTGCTTGTGTTATGTTTGAGACAAATAGACAAACTTTGGCAAGATAAATAAAGATAAAGAGAATATACAAATGAACTGTAACAGGAATAAAGATGTAAATAAAAGTACAAAAGTAGGATATTAAAACTTAAATATTAGGTGCTAAAATTGAATATTTGTATGCTAGTAGTTTTGAAAACTAATTAAGTGGATAAATTCCCTGAATAATTTAATTTGACTAAGATGTAAAGAACTAGAAAATTTAAATGGAAATTTAACTGCAGAGAATCTGAATCAGTAATAAATTCTGAATTTTCCACACAGTAGTCAAATAGCTTTAGAATAGATTTTTTTTTTTTTTTTTTTTTTTGCGATACGCGGGTCTCTCACTGCTGTGGCCTCTCCCGCTGCGGAGCACAGGCTCTGGACGCGCAGGCTCAGCGGCCATGGCTCACGGGCCTAGCCGCTCCGCGGCATGTGGGATCTTCCCGGACCGGGGCACGAACCCGTGTCCCCTGCATCGGCAGGCGGACTCTGAACCACTGAGCCACCAGGGAAGCCCCTAGAATAGATTTTTTTCCTAAACATTCATCTAGAGATAAGTCGTATCTCACACATATACTTGCAGAGTTGAAGAAACAAAAAAAATGTTAAGCTCCTAAAAATGAAAAGTAGTAAAAGCAAAAATATAAAGACAATAAAAGAATATATATTAAAAGATAATATATAATGAACCATTTGTTTGTTTCCCAGAAATTCTAGATTAATTTTTTTTAATTAATTAATTTTTTATTTATTTTTGGCTGTGTTGAGTCTTCGTTGCTGTGCACGGGCGTTCTCTAGTTACAGTGAGCAGGGGCTACTCCCCATTGCGGTGCCTGGGCTTCTAACTGGGTGGCCTCTTGTTGCAGAGCATGGGCTCTAGGCACATGGGCTTCAGTAGTTGTGGCTGGCGGGCTTCAGCAGTTGTGGCTCCCGGGCTCCAGAGCACAGACTCAGCAGTTGTGGTGCACGGGCTTACCTGCTCTGTGGCATGTGGGATCTTCCCTGAGCAGGGCCTGAACCCGTATCCCCTGCATTGGCAGGTGGATTCTCAACCTCTGCGCCACCAGGGTAGCCCCTAGATTAATTTAACAATAGAAAACTGATCAATATGTTTTTAAACATTAACAAATTAAAGAAAGGAAGCTATATGGTTGTGACAATACCTGCAGAAAAAGGGGCAATACAATTATATATCATCTTATGATTAGAAAGTCTTAGCAAATTAGGAAAATAAACTTTTAGCTTAATATTGAGACTGTGCAAAAAAATTTAATGACATATACCAGAAGTAATATATAAAGTACATTTTATCAAATATAACAAAATGGTCTTTACTGGAAAAATAAAACCTTAAAACCTTAGAGAAGACCTATAAAATTGATAGAAATATTATTTTTATAGACTGACTAAAGATTGCAAATTTCTGGGGAAAAAAACAAATGGTTCATCATATATTATCTTTTAATATTTTTTTTGCATTGTCTTTTTTTTTTTTTTTTTTTTCGGTACGCGGGCCTCTCACGGCCGCGGCCTCCCGTTGCGGAGCACAGGCTCCGGACGCGCAGGCCCAGCGGCTATGGCCCACGGGCCCAGTCGCTCTGCGGCACGCGGGATCCTCCCGGACCGGGGCACGAACCCACGTCCCCCGCATCTACAGGCGGACCCCCAACCACTGCGCCACCAGGGAAGCCCTGTCTTTGTATTTTTGCTTTATTATTTTTCATTTTTAGGAGCTTAACATTTTTTGTGTGTTTCTTCAGTTATACTTTCCAAACTGATCTATATATTTATATAATTGAAATCTCAACCCAAATAGAAATATAGTCATGTATATGGGGTAATCAAATTTATCACAGAGCTTATACATTCTTGGGGGATAAGGTGGACTAATAAATGGGTATACAAAAATAGTTATCATTATGTAAAAAGGAGATGAATGCTTATCTTACAACACAAACAACAGTTGATTCCAGATATATCATTGGCTTAAATGCATAAGTGAAATTTATATATAGTTTTTGAAGATGATATAAGAGAATAACTTTATGGCTTTGGGTAGGGAATAATTTCTTAAGATTCACAAATTATAAAAAAGAAGAACATTATAAATTTAAGAACTTCTGTTGGTCTAGAGAAAAGAAATGATAAGCCAAAGTGGAAAATACTTTCCACAAATATAACTCACAAAGAATTAGTGTTCTAAGAGAATATTTATGATATATAAGTGAGTGAGTAAATTGTGTGTGTGTGTGTGTGTGTATGTAAGAGAAAGACCACTAACAAAATTTTAAAATGGTAAAAATATATGAACAAAGATTTCACAGATAAAACATGAATAATAAAGGGACATTAGAGAGCAGAGAAATGTGAATCAAAACCACAGTGATCAATTTGGTAAACATTCCAAAGTTGGACAAAACCAACTACTGGCAAAGATATGAGCAAGGGGCACATTCATTAACTACCTAGCAACTGCTCGTCTTACAGCAAATTGCTGCAGCCGCTTTGGAAAATAATTTGGCGTTATTTAATACAGTTGACAAGTGCATGTTTTATGATCCAGCAATCCCACTACTCGGTATACATCCTAGAGACAATCCTACACATATGCTTCTGCAGACATGAAACCAGAATTTTCCTTGCAGCCCTGTTCATAAGAGTAAAACACTGAAAACTACCCAGATGTCCATCAACCATGGAATAGACTGCAGCTGCATGAATCAAATTGGGTGAATCTCAAAAGCATAACATTAACTGAGAATAGCAAGCTGCAAAAGAATATATACTAATTTCATTTATATAAATTGACAAATGCACTAGAAATGAATGAACTAACTAAATATATATACATACGTATTATATATCTTACATGGATAGTAAAACTCTAAAGAAAAGAGAGAGATTTAATAACACATAACTTGGAATAAGTGGTTATTACTTCCGAGGGAATGAAGTTGACAGGGAAAAAACAGGGGCTTTTAAGGTATTACCCTGACTTCTGAATATATTGTTTGGTTTATCATGATGATTTAATTGTACATCTAAGTTATATGCAGCAGTTGTATGTATATTTAATGACTTAAAAACATGTTTTAAATGCAATGCTAATAATACATTATGTGCACAAACACTAGAGACACAGCCCATTCAAAGGGCAGAGAGTTTGGAATCAGAGAAAATCAAGGTTGAATAGTTATTGCACCACTTACTACGTTTGTGACCTGGACATTTTTTAAAAGGGAGGCAATAATATCCATTCCATAGGGCTGCCATGAGAACTAAATGAAATAATGAATGCAAACTGCAGGCAGAATGCCTGGCACATAGATGCTCAAATTGAGAATCAGCAAGAAGGAAATTAACTCTCCTTTACTGACAGCAGTTACAAGAGAAAAGGTGTGTTCGCTGCAGCAACTACATTGTAGGAGGAAGTGTCAAATTGTGAGTGAAAAATGCAATGGAGTAACAGCTTCCAATAAATAACACTGTAAGAAAGCAGAGTTTCGTCCTACTCAGGCATGCATATACATAGGCAGAGGGGAGGTGTGATAGAAATGGCTCTCTTCTCACTGAGACTCTTTCACCCTCAGATGATCTGTCATTGTATGCAGAACACAGTGGCAGATTTATCCCCACATTTCAGGTTGCTCAGTAATGGTTCAGGTGAAAGCATTCAGGAGTGACATAAAGTGGGAACTCATAAATGACAGAGTCTATTACTGGGTGACAAGCTCCAGCCTAGTGACTTTGTATAGACTCTGCAGAAATGCTTTCTTTGTCATGAGATTTAGGAGGAAAGGAAAATTCAATGATAACACTGGTCAGCACATTTAATGGCCTGATACTATTAGAAAAACAAAACCCTCCTATGGACAGAAGGCTAAACAGTTTAAAGTAATTGCTGTAATACAGAGCAATTACATTTACTGATGCAAATTGTAATTGTGGTGAAACCTAGGTGTACTTTATATTTTCCTTAATATTTCAAGGAATATTGCTGTTTCCATATTCTGAATAAAGATATTAGATTTTCACTCTGCTTTTATTTTATATTATAATCAGAATGATGATTAATGGTGTCCTTCTCTACAATTAAATGATCGGTCAAAAGAAAAATATGTATCAATAGCTTATACGTGTAACTAGTATTCCCTGTAAAAATTGCTTTGAGGGAAGCAGTGGGAATAAGCTGGCACTTGGGCTCATGTAATTGTGCCTCATGCAATCTACCCTTCAGTGGTCAGTCATAATGGGACCTGGTTACTTCATAAGTTACTGTATTTAAATTTTGAATCATTTAAAAAATTTTAATGTTGGGGAAGTAATAATGCTGATGTCTATCCAATTATTAGTTTTACAGGGAACATTAGAATCTTTAAAAATTACCTATACATACTTTAATTCTGTTCCTGTTAATATTTCATAGGATTCCTCTTTGATGTTAACCTAAAATGTACAGATGACATCCTTCGTCTCATGTTTTCTGTGATATGCAAGCAAATAGCTGCATTATCACTTCAACTAATTGAAAAATTAATTTTAAATATTATTTCATACTTTTGCAATAAATATATCATTATTTTACTTTTTTTCTGTCAAAGTGTTAATCAGTTTAGGTAAAAGCAGGAGTCAAAACCATAGGTCCAAGTACCTGTAAATTACTAGCAATTTGCCTTGATAACCTAGAAATAATGATCACCATTTATACAGGCATTTTTACACACACTAAATCATATTTAAATGATGAGGCATAAATACAACAACACAGAAAAAAACTAATTGTGGAGAATTTTAAAGGAATTGGATAAAAAAGGATTTCTTAGGATTAACCCTGGATATAGCTCTACTTTATTGCTCTTCAATTTTGTCACATTCAGATCTAAACAAGATAAGCAGCTTTTGAGTAGGGTATCTCAGTAAATTGAAAAGCCTTAAAAAAAAAAGCAACATACAACTCATTAAAAGTGATTAAAAAAAAGAACAGAGGTTTTATATAGTCCTATAACCAATGAATAAATTGAATATCTGATTAAATTTCCACAGGAAGACCAATGAATTTCTCTGATGAATTCTTTGAAGCTTACAGTGAAAAACTGAACATAAATCTTACACAAACTCTGCCAAGATCAGAAAAAGAAGAAATACTTGCTAAAGTCAGGTCAATCTCTCACTTAAATGAGTATGCCTAAATCCTAAATAAAATATTTTGAACAATATATATGAACAACAATTCATCATGAACACATTGAGTTTTGTCCAAGAACGAGGAGTCCTTTGCAATTCAAAACTCTGTCAGTATAATTCCATTATGACTGAATCAGGAGAAAACATACGTGATTGTAACATTAAATAACAATGAAAGCATCAGGTAAAATTAGTTACCAATCTTAATAAACTAGTAATAGAAAAGAATTTCTATAACCTAATAAAGTATATTTACGAACTCCAGCAAAAAAATTACAATAAAATTGAAAAAAAGTTTTTAAAGTTTTCTCTCTGAACAAAGGAAGAAGGCAAGGAAGCCTGTTGTTATCTCTAGTAGACTTATTTTTTAGAACTCTTGGAATAAGGCAAACATTAGAAGAAAGCATAAAGCTATTATTATTGAGAAATATAATATTGATGAATAATTCAGTAAGTTGCTGATATACCATTATATTTATAAAATAAACTTATCAAGTTTTCTGAATATAAGACAAATGTGCAACAATTGATTGAATATCTATATACCAGATATAAGCCATATGGAAAGAAAATGGTAGCATCGACAGTGAAATCAAAAAGCATGAAATATATCCATATTAAATGTACAAGTCCTTTGCATTAAAGACTTTAAAACTTATTGATGTACATTTGAAAAGAACTAAATAAATGCAGGATGATATCCTATTCCTGCAATCAATGATTCAGTATTGTTAAATGTTAATCTGCTCAGATCATTCTAAACATGCAACACAATCACAAACAAAATTACAATTGGGTTCTTTTTGTGGATATTGTAAAATATATATTAAAATATGAAGTATAAGTAATGCAAAAGCAATTTAATTAAAAAGAATTAAAGAGTCGGTGATTATTCTAATGACGATCACATTTATTGGAAAATAAATTAGGAAGCTATGTTTTGGATTAAGGATAAGCAAAAAAATCAATGGTACAGATCTGGGAGTCCAGAAACACACTCACACATATACGGACACTTGATATATGACAACAGGGAAAGGATGGTCTGTTCAATAAATAGTGTTTTGTCAATTTGTTAAACATACACACACACACATATATAATAATGTACTAGTTAATATAATACTATATATATTAAATATTCAAGTCACAAGCTGAGAAACAATATTTGCAAAACATATAACTGACAAAAACTCATTTCTAGAAAAATATATAAAGTCCCACAAATCAATAAGAAAATACAGAGAATCTCACAAGCAAGTGACAGGATGGTTGATGAGGCACTTAAATAAAAAGGACATCCGAATGGCCAATTACTGTATGAAAATGTTCCCATTAATCACAAGGGCAATACAAGACATAGTTACCATGAGGAAAAATAAATAAACAAGATAACACTACACACCCACCAGGTCGCTACAATTAATAGGATTGACAATAAAATATATCACTGATGGAGCTACAATGTGGCAGGTAAAAATGGAAAACTGGCACTATCTATTGTTGACACCCATGCACCAACAATTTTATCCAATTATATGTACCAAATAGAAATGCAAAATATCAATATGTTCATCAAGAGACAAAACAAAAATACACGTGGGAGCTTTATCTGTACTTGCTCTAAACTGGAAGCAAATCAAATATCTATATACAAACAGCTCATGGAGCTCAATATCATAAAAACAATCAATCCAGTTAAAAAATGGCCAGAAGACCTAAATAGACATTCCTTCCTTTTCTTAAAAGCAGGAGATGAAATTCCCACGTAAAACATGTCCTCCCTCATACCAGAAGATAAATAACGTTCTTAACGTCATGGATAAAAACTTGAAACCCAGAGAATGTTACACAAAGAATTCTATACAAACAGACCTTTTAAAAATGGCTTCTCTTCCTTCTTCCTTCTGATTATTCAGACTGATATGTGCATGAGAGCTCTCCCTTCCGAACTTCCTGATAATGTTTTAAATGAAGTTGTCTTTTATTTATTTTCACACCTTATAAAATTTAGTATAGTATAGAGTAGATTAAAATATTAGAATAAGGGAATGTAAAATAAATAATTCCTTTCCCTGTTTTTTTCACAATGTCTATTTTAGACTGTTTCTAGTCTAGTCTTGCTTTTATTCAAGACAGAGTCAGCTTTAGATAATTCCACTGACATACCACATATTTGTTTTCTTCTTGAAAATAGAAGAAAGCATATTTTACTTAAACCTCCCACTTATAAAATTAAAAGGGATTTTCAACTGAGTCTGATTTTTTGCTTTAACTTTGTTTTTATTTAAATAAAAACCTGCTATAATTCTGAGAGAACTGTAAAAGTCTGCTCAGAAACATTCTAATGTAAAATGGACAGAGAAGGACAATGAGATATTTAATTTACCATGGTAAAGCCACTGTTGTGAAGAATGGATAGTATATATCAATGGCAATATATGGAGAAATAACACAGGTGAATGGCACAGACAATAAATCTGTTTTTACCACAGGACTTGTCTAAGGCATTCCTTTTAGTAATAAATAAAATAATTTTAGGCCACATGGAGCTAGCTTGAAAAATCCCTTGTTTATGGCAATATACATCAGTTATGATTCAAACAGTATAGTCCATTGTTCCAAAAACCTGCAACAAAGGAATAAATCCTCAGGTGAATATTTAGATCATTATTCATTACAAAGGGTCATTTTTGTCTTTACTGATTCTCATTATTGGAAATCATGTATTTGATCTCATCTTCCACTCTAAAGATAGTATTGAGATTAGTAGAGATTAGAAAGTGTCTCTCTACCCCTATAGACCTGCTAATTTATTTCTCCAGCTTGAAGTTTTCCATGTGTTGTAAAATAAGAAAACAAACAAAAATGACACATAATCTATTTTTTTGGTCTGATTTCACTCTTCAGTAACAGAAAAAGAGCAGAAGTGAGGAGTCGGAAATAGGAACTTTTTCTGAGCTGTTCTGTTTCTCTCTCTCTCTCTCTCTCTCTCTCACACACACACACACACACACACACACACACCCCAATCTCTCTCTCCCTCTTTCCCCTATCTCTCTCTTCTTCCCAGTACTAAATGATAAACTGCTCAGGACATTCTGAACAAGGAAAGGCACTTTGTAGCTGCTGCATACTTAACTTGAGGTACACATTACTACAAAATGTAGAGGGAGAAATTTGAACTTATATTCCTGGGTGATTCTATACCAAAGTGATTTTCCTTAGTATTTTTATTTGCATCTTCTTTAGTTACATTTCTGACATTCGTTAAGATGGCCTTGTGATTTTCTGTCATTTGTTAAGTTCTTCTTGCCCCAAACTAAGATATGCAATATTATTTTAACTGCAACAATACTTACATGTACAACAATGCTATTATGTTTGGTCACTTTCCAAGTCAAGCTCCAATATAGGTACACAAACCTACTAACATGAGTAAGAAATAACTCTGTTCTGATGAATCATACAATCTACTAGGGAGAAAAAGAAAAAGAATTTTTAAAACAAAATTCCAATTTCATGTGGCAAAAGTACAATTCAGAAGAATAAAGTATATTGGAGGTCATTTCCATTTTTTGACAGTTAATCACTGATGTATATATACATATTAGTACTACTGTATGAATTAGTACTAATATCTATCTTAGTGAGCTTAAAGAATTAGTGGATGTATGCACAATTGGCTCTCCATATGTAACTAATACTCTCAGAGTATCTTCACAAAAAGTGAATTTTTATATGCAAATAAAACATTTTAGTGAACTATGGTTATTCTTTGTATATTCATATTCCTACAACACATACAGATTCCTGATTTAATTAAGTTTTGACTTGAAAACTTGGAATGTATTACGGAGGGAGTAGGATTTTCCTGTTGTTATGTATAAATCCACTCTATAGCTGACATAGATTTTCTACCTTCTACCATGGGCAATGGTAATTTGCTTTAGTAAAAAAAAAAAAAATCAGAATTGATTAATCCTGAAGCTTTTAAAATATTTTTTTCTGAATACAATGGCTGTATATGGCTTAAAATGAATATATGCATGTATATATAATATATATACATATATTTCCATTTATTAATGAGTTTCCTACATATTTCATATTGGCATTCTATTTCAATGAAATTCTACAAAGCCTTTTCTTAGATGAGTTATACACTGAATTTCAATCTTATCTGCAATCATTATAGTTTATTTTCCCTTTTTGAAGATTTCACTGCAATTTTATTAGGCATTTATGATTCTGTGTTTTTATTTTAAAATAGATATTTCACTCTCTCTTAAAATTTTAAGGCATATTTTTAACAGAGTATCTTTCAATGAATTAAGGCAACAGCTTTCCACATGAACTCTTGCTTGAATTGTGAACTCACTAAGATGGCTGCTCATATTCAGCAATGAAATGAAAAACAAATGAAAATTATATATACACAAAAAGTGAGCAAAAGAGGCATTATGTCACCAACATATATAATTCCATGCCTTCCTCAAATAAAGAGTAGTAAACAGAACAGGAATACGGGGGATATAGAAATCTCAGTCACTCAACTGACTTTATTTTTTAGTGATACGAAATTTGAATTATTCAAGCTGAAGCTATTAAATATTCATAGTGCTTCATATTATAAAGTTATTGATTAATGTCTTTGGTCAAGAACACTATTATCTTTGATTACATCAAGGTCATTCTAAGGAACAGGACCAAGGCACAAAGTTTTATATATGGAAATATGAGAAACTAATACATAATTCATATTTAACAGATAACATAAAGGTTAACCCCTTGGAGAATCTGAAAATAATACTCATGTTCTTCTGATAATTCTTTATACTGGCAATTTGGAAAATGCCACTGTTTTATTACTACCTATTCTTGTACAATGACATGAATTAATGCATACCTGCCTCACTGTTCCTATGGGCAAAAAAAGGAATTTGAATTATGTACAAGAGAGAGATTTTACAAAATTAAATGAGCCAAACTACTTTTCCTCCGTATACTCATTGCAAATACTCCGAGAGCAGTGCCTTTCACTTTTAGGGAAATTTGGTACTTCATTGTAACATTATACCAGATATCTGTTAAACTTTCTAGCCCCACTGAAAGAATGAAGATATTTGGGATCAATTCACATTTTGGAATTATATACATGCTAAGCATCTGTGAAATATTTCAACTTAACTTGATGTAGGCCTGTACTCTCAATTTAAAAAAATCAGCGACTGTAATTTCAGTAAGTTTAAATGGCTTGTCCAAGGTTTCTACACTGTGCATATTGGCTGTCTCATGAAAAATGTTACTTAACCTCTCAGTGTCATGAATTTTCCTATATATACAAATGAAAACAATGTCTACTCTGTAAGGTTTGCTGAGAGAATGAGATGATGCAAGTAAGAGCATTTGGCACATTTTATCACTTTATAAATATTAGCTATCCTTTTTAGGGGGGAATAAGTCTAAGGTCTTGGCTTCCAGAATTCCTTTCTCTTTCACTTTCCACTTCACTGCCCTGTCACATTTAAATCAATGAATCTGTCAATGAGACTGAATTGTGGATAACTGTCTCCCAAACCTATATGTTGTTTTCTCTGTCCATGGTACCATCTCAAAGCAATGGAAGAGAGATCTGGTTACAGAATGAGAGTTATTTTTTTTCCTTGAGCCATATTTTTATTGACATTCATATATAATTTAAAATTATGACTTAATTTTAAATATCAAATCAATAAGATTGCTTAATCCCAAAGTCATGGAATCCTTCTTCTCTCACATCTTAGAACCTATCCATCAACACCTAACATTGACTGTAACTTCAAACTACAGCTAGATCCTGACCACTTTTTGCTTCTTCCACTACTAGCATCCTGCCATTGTTTATCGTTTGGATTATTACAGTGGCCTGCAAACAGATGTCTTTTATACTGAATCAGGGACCCTTCAGCATACTCTCAATACGGCACTTTAAAACATAAATCAGCTTATGACCCACTTTTATGTAAAACTCTCCAATTTGTTCTCATCTCACTCACTGTAAAAGCCAGATTTTGTACTAATGTTTTATAGATTCTACATTGTATGAACTCTCCAATTTCTCTATGAACTTCTTTCCTTCTTCTGGTCATTTTTGCGTTCAGTTTCAGGTGCAGTAGCCTCTTGGTTATTACTGAACATGGTAACAGATATGGTTTGCTCTGTATCTTCTTGATGTCTTTGGTCAGATACCATCTTCTCTGTGAGGATTTCCATGGCCATTTTATTAAAATATTCAAATCCTCTGTGCTCTGTAGATACTTAGCATGTTTGGCTTTTACCATAACATTACTATCATTTTACACACTATAAATTTTACATTTTTGCTTATTATATTGTTTCCTTACTAGAATGTTAGTTCAATGAGGACAGAGATTTCTATTGACTCTTTTTGGTGCTGTATTTCAAAAGCCTAGAACATTACTCAATAAATAGTTGATTAAGAAATGAACTAGGAGTGGGTGGACTTAGATCAGAGAGGCAGCATAGTATAGTGGTTTTAAAAAAAGCATGAATTTTAGAATCACAGATATCAGAATTGGCATCCTGTCTTCAACATTTACAATTATGCTACTCTAAACAAATAGTTTACACTTTCCATTCCCTAGTTTCCTCATGACTCATGTATTGGAAATATTGTCTACTTCAGAATACTGTCAAGAGCAATGCTGAGATAAAATATAAACAATATTAACACATTGTCAAACAGTCAATAAATTATTTCCATTAAGTGTAAAAAATTTCACAGATTTTTCGCTAGAACTAGAAGATGGAATAGGAATGAAGATCATAAAACACTGGAAATAAATGAAGGGAAATCTAGATGATATCCTTACAACACTCTTTAACCCAAGGAGTAAAACCTTTTCTTAACCCGAGGACTTGAATTTATTACAAAATTATTCTCCAAGTTTGTGTTTCTGCTATGACCATGTGTTTTCATCTACCATTAACTTTGCAATATATTATGGACTGAAGCCAGAATAACTTGTGAAAAACAAACGAACAAAACCAAATATGGTCTCATTCTAGCCCAAAGGTATTCATCTTCTAAATGCAATCAAAATTAAATGCACAATTATAAGGTTTATTCTAAAACCTATGTGATTTTGATCCCCGCTTATCTGTCTAATTTATCCCAAGCTGTGTCACCCATGGTTCACTTTCGTTTAGCAACACAGGTTGAATTCAAAACTAGCTAAGGCCTACCCTGCCTACAGTCTTTACAGATGTTGATTCCTCAGCCTGAAACTTTTTTTAACATGTTTATTGGCGTATAATTGCTTTACAATGGTGTGTTAGTTTCTGCTGTATAACAAAGTGAATCAGTTATACATATACATATGTCCCCATATCTCTTCCCTCTTGCATCTCCCTCCCACCCTCCCTATCCCACGCCTCTAGGTAGTCACAAAGCACAGAGCTGATCTGCCTTTTCAAAATGGTTGACTCCTTCTCATTCTTTCAGTTTCTGCTTAAGTGTTGCCTCTCAGAGAAACCCTTATTTGAATTAATTCTTCTTGCCTTTAACCCATTATTCCCTAATATAGTTTCCTGTTTGTGTGTTTACAGTCCTTATCAAAATTTGAATGCTTATTTACCTTCTTGGGTTATTTCAATTGCCTCCTCTCCACTAGATTTTATAAAAACATGGCCCATGCCTACTCTCTTTATTGTTCCTCTAAGGCCTTGCTGATGGGAATATTCTTAGTAAACATGTGAATAAATGAGTTAGTCACATACCCTATCTCAGTGTCTGTTTTAGGTAACCTCACACCATGACGCATAATGACCTACTTAGGGTCTTCCAGTGAGGGGTGATTTTATTTATTTATACCGTGTATAAGGAGAGACCCAACAACTTTTATATATTGTTCCATTTCCAGGAGATGATTTACTTGAAATAAACTACAAGGTATACTTATCTAAGAGATCAAAACCCTTTTGTTGATTCTGCCATATATTTGTACTCTATCATTTCTATTTTGTCTAAAAATCTCCCCTTAAAAACAAGTTTAAAATGCATATTTACTTTTAAAGCACCAAGACAAAAGAGTCTAGGAATTATTGGAAGGTATTAGAGAGATGCTCCAAATTTCAGAGCTAAGGGCTGACATCCCAAGAACTTTTATTACTGTAGTTCTGCATATCAAAGAAACGTAAGTTCCAGATACAAGGCTAGTTATTTATTTTGTCAGTTTCAATACATATGAAAATCATAAAGAAAAACAAAAAACCTTTATGTATCAACCACTCAGCTAGGTATAAAATAGTGTCAATTCAGTTGGAGGCCCTTGGGAACTTTTATCAAATTCCCTTCTCTATTCATAGAAGAAACAATGACTTTAGATTTGGTAATGAACATATTTCTGTAATTGTTTATAATTATGTTCCAGTATATATACATACGATTGAATGATGATCATGTATTTTTAAAAGTTAAAAACGTATATGTTGGGGCTTCCCTGGTGGCGCAGTGGTTGAGAGTCCGCCTGCCGATGCAGGGGACCGGGGTTCGTGCCCCGGTCCGGGAAGATCCCACATGCCGCGGAGCGGCTGGGCCCGTGAGCCATGGCCGCTGAGCCTGTGCGTCCGGAGCCTGTGCTCCGCAACGGGAGAGGCCACAACAGTGAGAGGCCCATGTACCTCAAACAAAACAAAACAAAACAAAAAACGTATATGTTTACCTTCACCTTGCTTTGTTTTGTTCCGTGTTACATTAGTGAGATCCATCTGTTTTAACATGCCTTATCCAGTATTTTAAATGTTTAGGATTACATTATATGAATATATCACAATAAAGTTATCCATTGTTCAATATATTGTCATTCAGCTTTCCTTAGCGTTTTGCTATTTTTAAAAAATAGGTTCTATGAACATGTATTGTTATATAAATGGGTCAGAATTTCTCTAGGATATTGTCATAGTCAGTTCAGGCTGCTATAACAAACTACCATAGACTGAGTGGCTTATAAACAACAGAAATTTATTTCTCACTGTTCTAGAGGCTAGAAATATGAGATCAGGGTGCCAGTATGGTTGACTTCTTGTGACAGCTGTCTTCCAGGTCGCAAACTTCCAACTTCTTGTATCTTCATGTGGTTGGGAGCAGAGGTTCTCTCCGGCATCCCTTTTATAGGGTACTAATTCCATTCCTAATCAATCGCCTCCCAAAGTCCCCACCTCCTATACCATCATCTTGGGAGTTAAGATTTCAATATATGAGTTTGGGGATGACATAAACATTCAGTGCATTACAGATATACACAGAGGAATGTAATTTCAATATCATAGGATGATTTGGATACCTATTACACCACTGCAAATCCTCTCAGTCTCAACTCTTGTTCGTCCTTGGCCTTATCTACCAGTGTAGACTTTGTTCAGCTTCATAACAAAGCAACTGATAGTACCAGTCTTCAGGCCCTGGAAAGACTTCACTTTCTGCCTTGGAACTTCTTGAACAATGTTGTGTGGACTGCTGGAGGAGATTGGTTTGATGCACATGTACGCTCCATCTAGACATATCATGAGTTAACACCCACGTGGCAATCCTTGAATAATGGAACCCCTAGAGCTAAGAGATAAATATTTCCCCTTTGTTTTAGTTCCATGAATGGTCCTAGAGAATCCAATTCCCAAACTTGATAATGTATTCTAGATTTGACTCTCTCTTTCCGTGGTTCATTCATCTGTTCCTCATTCCTCTTCCACAATCACCTTCCCAAATAAATTTCTCACGCTGTCTGCGCTCTGGGTGGAATGGAGGAGGTGATCCCAGGGTGACATAGTACACATATATGTTTTTTATCCTCTAAATTGATTGTGCTGATTTAAACTCTTCCCAGAAGTTCATAAAATCCTCCCTTGCAGCTAATATGTGGGCACATGACTCCCAGTTTATATCTCTAACTGATACCTCCTCTCTGAACACTCAACTTTACAACTGCCTTGAATGTCAAATAGGCATCTCCAATTTAACGAGTGAAACAGAATTCTTAATCTGCATGCTCCCGATTCTGGGAGGATTTTTACTTTGTAATTTGTGCCATCATTACCCCATTACACTGTCATATACACCACTCCAATCAGAAGATGTGTTTTATGTCACCTTTAGATTGATTGCAAATCTGATTATTATCTCTTATGTGAACTACTAAAATAACTTTTTTATACATCTGTCTGCCGCCATTATCCATTCTTCCTTCAGTCTCTTCTCCAGAAAGCAACCAAAGTTATTTTTTATAGTATAACTCAGATCATGACATTGTAGTCTCACTTCTCCAAAGTATTCCTGTCACACTTTTACAAAAGCCAAAGATCTTATCTGGCCCCTAGCTGCTTCACTGTCCTTGTCTCTTACCAACTTGATTACTCTGCCTTATGTCACCATCTTGCTTTCACCGATTCAGGACCTGTATACTTAGTGCTCCATTTTTGGGAAACACACTTCTATAAGATAATTCTTCTTTAGAGTGACTTTCTAATCAACCAGTCACCATTTCATTGTCATTTCAACCTGATTAGACTACGTAACAATTGCCACTAACCTGCTATCATATACTACACTTTTAACTTATTTTTCTAATTGTTTATTATCTAACTACAAACTTTCAGAGAGAATAAAGGTTCTTTGTCTATTCTGGTTAAGAGCATAGGCCCAGAATTAGCAAAAGGTCGGGGACATGCATGGTACCTAATTAATAGTTGTTTGAGGACTGAGTGAAAAGAAGTCTGTAACTTTGGGATCCATTCTTGTTATGACAATGATGATGCTAGGAATGCCAGGCCAACAGCTCCCACTGGGTCAGCCAAGTTATCCTGTTTGGCTGGGGGCCGGGCACAGTTACTTAAATGTGTGTATTGGGGAGAGTTGCTGTCTCACTTAGAAATGAATAAAAATGAAAGGTGTTAATAAAAATATTTTCTGTAGTTTTATCATCAGAATAAAACTTCCACTTGGTTTCTGATTAACCATCAGAAATTAGGCAGAAACCAAGTGGCAGTTTTGCTATTTGAACAGCTCCAGTGACTTCTCCAGCTCCTTCAGTTCCAAAAAGCCCATCCAAGTCAGAGTCAGAGTGTGAGTGAGTCTGGGTCTGCAGGTAATGGGACAATGCACCAAAGGAAGAGGAAGACGTACAGAGTGATGGGAACTGGAGATACTATCTCCCAGGATGACTGTGTAAGGCAAGAGCACAGCTCCTGCAGGTCATGAAGCACAGTTGTTATCTGTGTAGAAGGACTTGCCTGCAGAGAGGGGAAAGAGTAGGGCAATCTGTCAGATCCTGCAGACAAAAGAAGGGCCGGAGAAAGCCATAGAATGAGGATGCTTTTGGAATATGAGTCCATTCACTTAGCATTTACTATAGTAGCTTTTTTCTCTGCTACAGATGCAAATTAATGTGGCTTGTTTTATGCATAAAGGCAAGAATCTATGGGGATGGTGCCAAGGAAACCCTTTATATGTTTTAATATAAATTAAATTCATTTCAAAATCATCAGGCACATACACATAACCTCATACCTACAGACACATGACTGTGGTAATTAGTGAGGTATTTATATTTATTGAGAAATAATAAGATCTGTTGTATAACACATGCATTGCATCATTTATAAGTGGTGACATTAATGGACACATTTTTTGTTTTCTAAATGCCTCAACTTGTTTCTATTTTTCTACTACTGCAAACTCAATTTTCAGAATAGAGAAGTAGAGAATCATCAGTGAGTGGCACCCAAATCTTCAACACAGGTGTGACCACTGTAAGCAAATCTTAATTACCAAAAATCTGTATGAATTATCAATGAAGTTACATTTGGTAAGGAATTTGCATTAAAAATTAATTTAAAAGTGATAAGTAGTACAAGTCCTTGTTGAACTTAAAATTTAAATATTTGGACGGCATATTTTAAAATATTCACCTACTATATGTAATAAAGTGCATACTATAGAAAATATTTCTCTCTATATATACATATATATATAATTTAGGTGAGTGCTTCAGCATGTTGCTATTAATAAAAATGGATATTTATTGACTTAATTACTTCTTAATTGCCTTTTTCTCATTTCACATTTATGAATCTTTTGATATCTTTTTTTTTATAAGCAGAAGAGTTTTCCTTACTTATTTAATTTATATTTGAATCATATCTGATTCAGACCAAATGGTGAGGATATATATCTCACCGTATGTACAGCCAATAAATACTCAATATATTCCTTTTCAAGAATACATAGACTATTTATAAAAGCAGAACTGTGTTGGGCCAAAAAAGCAAGTATCATCATATTTTATTAGTTTGACAAACACTAAAATATCTGACAGTACCAGATACTGATGAGGATGTGGAATGTCATCCCTGTGAATCAATACAACCACTTTATTTAATAGGCATAAAGCTAAAAATATACCTACTCTCCAAGAGAGTAATTTCATCCCTTAGCTATACATCTGCCTGAATACATGTATAATAATATGCATCACAGACTACTAATAATAACAAAATTTGGGAATAAATATAGCTATAACAATAAAATCGTTAACTGAAGACAGTTCACACAACTGGATAATATACAACAAGAGAAAATGTAAACAAATGTAAAGTCCAATACCAAACAAAACTAAATCATATTCTGTATGGAAACTATAAATAATCGCAAGAAAAAAATTATCACAAACGTTGGGGTAAAAGTTACATAAATGAGGAGTACAAAGGATTTGTGGCAGGGAAGGACACAACTAGAGTTTGTTAGGTTACTGAAAACGTCCTACTTGTCATCATGCACAGTAACTACATGAATTTTTCCTGCATCACTTATTTCAACTTAAACATATTGAAAAACTCCAATGATCTCTTCAAGAGATATTTAGTGTAATCAATAATCACATATTCTCATCCTGAAAAAGTTAAAATAATTTTAAATAGCTGTTGAAATCCAATCCAGGTCTCAAGGCCCAGTTGATACATTACTTAATGAATACCACTCCATCTTTCATCTCATAAAAAATTGTGCTCTCCTCAGCAAACTCTTCATACTAAGTGTAATTTGCCCAATTACACTTTTCACAAACATTTTTGAATTGTGTTGTATTTATTACAGTTCTGGTAAGAGATAGAAGACACAATCACCTTGGATCATCAGGAAATTTGAAGGAACAGAATTTTACCGAGGCATGGGTAGGAGTTAGGGGACACACAAAGGATGATGAAGCACCCAATAAGGAGCAGTGAAAGGAAGACTCCATAGATATGACAGGGCAAGGAAAGGAAAGGGTGTTAGGAAAATCCAGTGAAAGTTGAAAGGCATTGAGGACAACAGCAGGAAGGAAAGGATAATTGTGGAAGAATGCAACAAATAGCAGATCTTTGTCTTTGAAGTGGGGAAAAATGGGGAAGGAATATTTCAATCTCTCTCTCTTTCCCCCACTAGCAAAACCCAATGAGAAGGCTGATGGTAGGAGAAACTGGATGATGAGTCCACTAAGACAGAATAGATCAGATGCGCACAAAGCTCATGGGTCTTCACCTTTTATAGAATATATAATATATTCAATCTTAAGGCTTAATATGGTGCCTCACAAGAGTAGGTGTTGAATAATATTTATTGAATATTACTAAAATTCTACATATTTTATTCACTGTAGCTTTTTTCCCCTGAGCTGTTTATAGTATAAATGTTTTAGAAGATTTTGAGACCTTTCCTTATACGTCTAAGATTATTAATACTTGCTTTTCCTGGGGGCATTGTTTAGCCATTTATTTTTCCTAATTTTTATTTTTCATATCCAGTGCTCACCTGTCCATCAATATGATGAACTGTTGGTTGCCACATAGTTTTAAGGATGATGAGCCATTCTTGGGAATAATTATTTCTAAGAAACTAATTCTCCTCAGGTAACTGGTATTGAAAAACATCATCAGAGAATGATAAATTGACAAGAACAACTCACTACTTCCTTAAAATTTTATGATAGTCTCTGACTTAATTGAGTTTGAGAACTGTTCAGCATCTCCAAAAAAATGTATCACTTAATGCAGGGTTCATATTTATTTATTACAGGCCTGCATAAGGTTTTTAGGTTATTTTCTAGTAAAGGAGTATACCTTGTTTTACCAGCTCCTCCAGATTATTTTTGGAGACATTGGGAGCAAATGTGTGCTCTGACCTTATTCACCTTATACCTACTCCTTATTCAGTCTTAAAGAGATGAACTGATGCTAGAGATAAAGATCAAAACAATATGTACAAGGAATGAAGAATCCTGTACATTTGTTTATTGAGAGTATTCTTTTGTTATCAAAGATATTAAACCATTTTGCCAGCTTTTCTTTTTTTCTTTATGAAATGTGGACGCACCGGTAACTCTTGGATTTCACTCAACCTTTTTTATTTTTATTTTTTCAATATTCAAGGTTTGGATTTTGAGAAATATAAATTCAGTGTTTTTTCTTCGTGAATACTGTTTCACCACATACAGTTGAAGTGATTCATTTAACATACTCTTTCCTATCTTCTCTCATTCAGGCTAATATCAGTTCCTTGAATCAACGGACCAACCTGCAGACCTTCAGAGTGCACTGGAGATCTTTGAAACATGGATTATGAATTAAGAAATGTTAAGTAATTTGTTGAAAATATTGTGCTGTATGTCTTTAAAGTTCTTTTCAAATTATGATTTCATTGAACTAAAAGAGGAAACTGAGCCGTAATATTTAGGAAATTTCCCAATCCTACTAACTACAATCATTAAATATAACGGCAGTGAAAGTGATAGGTTTTTTTTGGTTTTTTTTTGTTTTTTTTTTTGTGATACACGGGCCTCTCACTGCTGTGGCCTCTCCCGTTGCGGAGCACAGGCTCCGGACGCGCAGGCTCAGCGGCCATGGCTCACGGGCCCAGCCGCTCCACGGCATGTGGGATCTTCCCAGACCGGGGCACGAACCCGTGTCCCCTGCATTGGCAGGCGGACTCTCAACCACTGCACCACCAGGGAAGCCCGATAGTTCTTATATTGTTATTTTAGCTAGAATTTTAGAAAATATCAATAAATAGTCATAACTCTACTTTTGAGTACTTCATGGTTAAAATAAAAGTTAAACAATTGCTTATCTTGAGATTCTATAAATAAAATGTGATTTTATAAATAATAACTAATTTGGCTAGTAACTTTCCACTTTGTCTGAAATATTAAACTTATTGTTTTCTAGAAGGAATAAAGTATTTAAGGAAAAGAGATTTCTTTGGTGCAAAAGTAAAATCTGAATATCATAAACTCAGACAGAAACTTAAACTTTACCACAATTCACCTTGCTATGATTCCTACTCTGCACTCTTGGAGAATGCCAACTTTGATATTTAGAGTTCTTCTACAGACATTCTGCACATTGTGCTGTACAGTTGGTCTGATTTCTCTCATACCAGTCTCTATTCTCCTTACTCGAACCCTTATTCATTCTATGTCTAAAGTTTTTTTCAGCTTTTTTTTCACTATATACTGTCCTAGATTTTACAGCTTCTCCCATATTTTTATCCCCCTCCCATTTTAAAAGATTGTCTAGATTCCAGTTTCAAGCTTGAATCTAATTTCAATCCTAAATTCCACATATATCTTAATTTAATTAAATTTAATATGAAAATGCAACCTAGAAGAATTTTAGAAATTCCATAGATCAACAGCTTCAATTTACAAATGACAAAACTGAAAAAGAAGTTATAGTGTCAGACTATGAGTTAGTGTACGCCAACTCTATTAGAGAGGACTTGTGTAATGTTACAGTGCATTACATTTTGTTCCAAACTTTTTTAGCATTTTTAATTTTTAAAAAATGGACATCAAAACTTCTACCACTTGTGTAATTTCATATTAAAGAATTTTGTGTGAAAAATAGGCTTAATATAGAGTTTATTTTTAAGAATATAATAATAAAAACTAATATTAAAAACTTTCAAAATGTACTAATTTCCCTTACATACTTTTGATTATAATACCCACTCTTTAAAGGAAAAAGGCCCAACATTTCTACTATAATAATTAGGAATTAGAAGGAAACTAAAACAATGAATGGCTAAGTAACTTATGAGAATTGTAAATATATTTGTAAGTAATTTTGTAAGAATTAGAATCAAATTCCATTTCCAAACTTCAAGTCAAAGTTAATGATGAATCTATTATAATATGCTGCCTAACTTTATATGTTTGAAGAATGTGTGTGAGTGTGTGTGTTTGCACATTTTTAATTTTGAGTTTTCTCATTCTGGGTTATTATGCAGCAAAACTGTACTATAATTATGCTTAAAACCTTACTGGTATTTTAAAATAAATTACAGGATTAGTCATGATAACAGGAAAATAATACTTAGCTGCTGAATATAAACAAAGTGTAGAGTAGCATAAATCTTGTAAGCACAAAAGTGGTAAAAACAGCAAGATTTAGAGGCTCTAATACAAAAGAGATATATAGTACCAACTGCAGTAATCTCAAAAATTTACATCCCCAAATGTACAGACTTGATCTTATTTTCAGTCAGTGTGTTCTGTATGGAAGATGAACATGCTCATGACAATGGAGTATGATTCAGAAAACTAGATCCTGCACAGAGGAATATAAAATGTGATTATATACCGTACTGATGTGTAAAATTTTAAACAGAATTTAATCAATCATCTTGAAACCTAGATATATTTGTGGAACAATGACATCACTTTTAAATTACGTGTAGTTTGTAAATGCACAAAATTAATAATGTCTTTTGTGTACGTGTATTACTTTGAGAAGAAACTGCTAGGAACTATATTATCAGATCAGGCAGCCTTTGAAAATCTGTGTGCTACAGGGCAATTTGTCACTTCATTTTAATGGAATGTTCCATACTGAAAATGTCTAGCTGCTCAGAAGAGGAATAGAAGTGTAAATTTATTATCTGAGAAAAGAAAATTAATTGACATGGGCCAAAAATGTAATGGAATTAGACCCATGTGGAATAACTGAGAACTTCAGGAACTCAATCTAGACTCTATGGGATGATAAAATTACATGCAGAAAAACTGAAATATAGCATTTTTGAACAAAGCTCAGGATTTCTCAAAGGAATGTCATATGAAATAAGGCTTCTTTATCTCCAACAAAGTCTAGTCTTAGAATAGAAAATGTCACTTGAGATACAAAACAAATTTTGTTATTCTGTTGGATTTGTTATTGTTGTTGTTTTAAGTAAATATTTACCATTCCAGAGAGAATTGATAAAGTGAAAAAAAAATATTTAGAGATCAGGGAAAGATGTAGAAATGTAATTCAGTCTAAAATGATTTACTGAATAACTACTATTTGGTAGGTTATGTTCATAGAACTGAGGATACAGACATCTAAATGAAATGGAAAATTTGATGAGACTGATATCAGGGTAGTAATTTGATACAAAGATAAATCATTTTCAATAGCTGCATGTGCTATGGATATGGTAAGAAAAAAACAGCAATAGCAAAACCATGGTGTGGTAGTGAGTTTGCCAGGTTTCAGTAAGCAGAATATAGTCCAATGTGACTGAAGTTCAATGAGAGTCAGAGGAAATGTGCTGTGGATTATGGTTTAGAGAAATATTCAGTGGTTTTCAATCACAGTATTGCTTACACACAAGTAGACTGAATTTTAGCCCTAAAATATTACCTATGTTGTGACAAATTAGATTACTGGTTTTGAAAGAAATACCTCAACTTTTTTTATAGCCTTTAATTTTTATAGCCTTTAATTTAACGATGATGATTTGTAAATTTGTGACTTTAATTTGACCATTTCGGAAAGTATGTCTGAATATTGAGAAAGGTTTTCCTCACTGAGCCAAAATTACTGCCTCCAGATGAACGTAAAGTGTTATGACATGGCATTATTTTGTTTTCTAGGATATATAGTAAATGCTGTTTAGAACATTAAATAGGAACTTTGTTAGTATAAATGATAATTTATTTAGGTTTCTTAAACAAGATCAAAGTCTAAATTTGTGAAATAAAGCCATCTTGATTTAAATATAGTTATTTGTCCACTCTGTTCAATTTTTAGTTCACTCCAAAACATGAAAACAATGAAAATAAAGCAGAAATATCTCAAAACCTATTAAATTATAGTTCCTTATAAGGCTTTATTTTTCCAAAATTAGTTTTATAAATATCTAGTTTATAGGTAAAAGAAACAGCTGGTAGTGAAATTTCTCACTTAAAGGTTTAGCCAGTTCAGTCAGATCCAAACCAGCTATCATTAAATAAAGAAGAGGTTGATTTGTCTGTAGCACAATACGTGTTTCTCCCAGAGACTGGAAATTTAAATGATGTAAAAACTGTTACTTTTTCACTGTGGAGTTAGCCACACAGTTTTAGTCACCACTGTGGAGAGGTAGCATTCTGGTATATCCAGAGAATTATGAAATGAAATGAAGGAGACATAGGTCCTAAAACATGGTGAAGCAGCCGCATAGCACAGGGAGGTCAGCTCGGTGCTTTGTGACCACCTAGAGGGGTGGGATAGGGAGGGTGGGAGGGAGGGAGACGTGAGGGGGAAGGGATATGGGAACATATGTGTGTGTGTGACTGATTCACTTTGTTATGAAGCAGAAACTAGCACAACACTGTAAAGCAATTATACTCCAATAAAGATGTAAAAAAACAAAACAAAACATGGTGAGTCTGTATCAATAATGGGCCAATTGGAGAACTTGTTTGTGAATGCTGGGTTCATATTTACAAGAATTCTGAGCAACACAGGAATAAAGTTCAATCCTATCAACACTTCAATGGGTAACAGTAATGAGAACCTTAGGGCAAAACTTAACCCATCAGATTAGATATTACTAATATGCAAAACAGATTGAATTGTAGGTTAAAGATGGATCCAGAAGTGGCTCAACTAGTGAGGAGCAATTATTACTCCCATCTAATACAGGATAATATGAGCTCATGTAATTTATGTTACTTATAGTCATAAATTGAGAGTGCTAAAATTGGGCTGGGAAACCTGGTCTTTGATTCCAAACACTCTCTTTTCCCACTACATTATATGTTGTCTCCAAATAATAATGAAAAATAAAGCACTGCTACTTTTTACAAAGGACTTGAAGTAATTAATCACTGTGTTGAGCACTTTAAATAAATACTCATATAAATACTATATGTATAATACATATAGTGAATCCATTTGCAACTGGTGCTTTAAGTTTCAAATTCTTTAATATAGGGAGGCCTATTCAGATTATCTATATCTCCTGTGTGAGTTTTGTTCTACTGGATTTTTCAAGGAATTGCTCCATTTTATCTAGGTTTTCAAACTTGGAGCCACAGCATTGCTCAAAATATTCCTTTATTATCTTTTCAATATCCATGATATCAGTAGTTCTGGCTCCTCTTTCATTTCCAGCATTATTTGTATCTTTTTTCTTCTTTACTTAATTTACCTGGCTGGAGGTTTCTCAGTTTTCATCTTGTCAAAGAATGTTCTTTTGGTTTTGTTGATTTTCTCTGGTGACATCCTGTTTAAATTTCATTGATAATTTTTAAAATTATTTCTTTACTTCTTCTTATGTTGGTTTTAATTTGCTTTTCTTTTTCTAGTTTTCTAAGGTAGAAGGTTGGGTTTTTAATTTCAGGTCTATCTTCTTTCTAACACATTTTTTATGATTTCTACTCTTTTATATTTGTAAAGGTTGTGTTTTATGGCCAAGAACATGATCTATCTTGGTGGGTGTTCCATGTGAGTTTGAAAACAATGTATTCTGTGTTGTTGGATGAAGAATTCTATAAATATCAACTAGATCCAATTGATTAATGGTACTCTTCAGTTCAATTACATCTTTACTGATTTTCTGTCTGCTGGATCTTTTAATTACTGGCAAAGTATGTTTGAAGTCTCTAACTATAATAGTGGGTTCATCTATTTTTCCTTTCAGTTCTATTAGTTTTTGTCTTACATATTATGACACTCTGTTGTTAGGCACATACATATTAAGGGTGCTACTGTTTTTTTTTTTTAGAATTATCCTTTCATTATTATGTAATGCTTCCCTTTGCCACTGATAATTTAACTTGCTCTTAAGTCAGCTTTATGCATAATTCATATAATTACTCCTACTTTCTTTTTTTAAATTAATTAATGAATTTATTTATTTATTTTTGGCTGCATTGTGTCTTCGTTGCTGCACGCGGGCTTTCTCTAGTTGTGGCGAGCGGGGGCTACTTTTCATTGCGGCGTGCGGTTTTCTCATTGTGATGGCTTGTCTTGTGGAGCATCGGCTGTAGGTTCAGGGGCCTAAGTAGTTGTGGCACATGGGCTCTAGAGCATAGGCTCAGTAGGTATAGCGCACGGGCTTAGTTGATCCGCGGCATGTGGGATCCTCCTGGACCAGGGCTCAAACCCGTGTCCCCTGCATTGGCAGGCAGCTTCTTAACCACTGCACCACCAGGGAAGCCCCCTCCTACTTTCTTTTGATTAGTTTTGACTTGGCATACCTACCTTCATCCCTTTACTTTTTTAAAAAAATTTTAAAAAATGATTACTTTCTACAAATGAATGAAGCATCTTATGTTAGACAACTGTAAAGCAATTTATAAGATTTATATTGCTTTTACTGTCATTTTACACATGGCACATGTTTAAAATGTTATAAGGTATGTAAGGTATGGATGACAGGAGAATATAATGTATAGAGATATTGTACACAGTTAAGGAACTTGCTATATTCATCATATGGAGTGAAATACTTTTAATTTATGTGTGCTTTTATGTTTAAAGTGGGTCTTTTGCAGACAACATACACTTGGATCTTGCTTCTTATCTACTCTACAGTTTCTGTCTTTTAATTGATGTATTTAGATCACTGACGTTTGTTATTATTGATCTAGTTGTAATAATATCTACTATGTTTCTTACTGTTGACCTTGTTTTTATTTTTTTCCCACTTTTTTTTTGCCTTCCCTCATTTTAATTGAGCATTTTATATAATTCTATTTTTTCTCCTCTATTACCATATCAATTATACTTCTTTTTACTTTTTAATCTTTTTAACCTTTTCTTTTAGTGGTTGTCCTTGAGTTTGCAATATACATTTTCAACTAATCCAGATACACTTGCAAATAACTTTCTACCACTTCACGAGTAGCACAAGTTCCTTGTAACAAAGTATTAAGCAATCCCTCCCTCTCATGAATTATAACAGTGATGCCATTCTTCATTCATTTACCCATAAGCTATAATCACTGAATACATAGCTGCTGTGATTATTCTGGACAAACTGTTATCTGTTAGATCAATTAAGAATAAAAATATAAGAAATTTTAGGTAATCTTTATTTATTCACTAAGTAATCCTCTTTTTTTTTAATGTAGATCTAAACTCTGACCTATATCATTTTTCTTCTTTCTGAAGAACATTTCTTCAATATTTCTTACAAGGCAGATCTACTGGTGAAAGTTTCCTTCAATTTTTGTTTGAGAAATTTTTTATTTGTCATTCACTTTTGAAGGATAATTCACTTGATACAGAATTCTAGGTTAGTGTGTATGTGTTTTTTTCCTCTTAACATTTTAAATATATTATTCCACTCTATTTTTTTGGTTTCCGAGAAGTAGTCCAACTAATTCTGATCCTTGCTACAGTGCAGGTAATTTATCCCCTCCTTCCCTAGCTTCTTTCAAAATTTCCTCTTTGTCTTTGATTTTTTTGCAGTTTAGGTATGATATGCATATATCTATATATCTATATCTATATCTATATATATATATATATCTCCCACTTGGTATTCTCTAACATTCCTGGATTTATGGTTTGGTGTCTATCATGAATTGTGAAAAATTCCCATTCATTATTCCTTCAAATATTTCTTCTGTTTTTTCTTTCTGATACTTCCGTTACACATATGTTACATGTTTTATAATTGTCCTACATTTCTACAGTATTCCATTCTGTCTTTTTTGTTCTTTTTCCTCTTTGAATTTCAGTTTTGGAAATTTCTATTGACATTTCTATATGCTCACTTATTCTTTCCTTTGTCATATCTTGGCCAATATTTGAGCCCATCAAAGACTTTCTTCATTTGTGTTACAGTGGTTTTGATTTCTAGAATTTTTCTTTATTGTTTCTTAGAGTTTCTCTTTGTTTACATTACCTCTCTCTTCTTGCATATTTTATACTTTTTCCATCAGAAGCCCTTAGTATATTGATCATTTTTTTAACTGCCACTCTGATAATTCCAACCTCTCTGTCATATTTGAATCTGCTTGTGAGGCTTGCTCTCTCTTCAAATTGTTCTTTTTGTCTTCTAGAATGCCTTGCAATTTTTTGTTGAACAAAGAACTGAGGTAAATAGGCCTTTAGTGTGAGAATTTATCTGTCTAGGAGTTAGGCTGGGTTTATTTTTGGTTATACCTGAAGGTGTCAGAGGTTAACTTTTCCTCCTGTGTTCTTGTTTTAATTTCCCCTATTGTCTTGTCTTTGGTTTGCCTAGAGGCTCCTTCTTAAATAAGGTCTAAGATGAGTAGTTCCTTCAGGCATATTCTTTTGTTATCATACAGTTGCCCTACTGATGTGGTGGTAAGCTCTGGGGGAAGGGGAGCATACTCTAGTTCTATTATTAGGTTTCAGTCTTTTATTGATCCTGTGCTCCTGGGCTGTGACCTGCAAAATTGCTTCTCAGTTTGCCCTTCCCTTTCTTAGGTGAGAAAGGAAGTCTAGAGGGGCTGGAGTTAGATATTTCTTTTCTCCCATGTGGAAAGGTACAGTGGGCTGCAGTTGGGTATTTTGCCTTCCCCAGGTTGCTAAGACTGTGGTAAAATAGTTTCTTTTTAGGACAAGCCCTGTTAAGAAGAATAGAATGTTAGCAGTATTTTGAAACACTATTTCAGAATGGCTGCTTTGCGTATGCCCCTGCTGGAACCATGTGTGTGGAGGGGGATGGGTTCTCCAATCTCCACTGTATGAACCTGGTAGAACTCATAGAGGTAAAACTAACAAAAGTTTCGGTATACCACTAAAGCAGGCGCCTTCTGGAGTTTTTAACTCTCTAGCTAGTTCATATTGAAACTTGAGCAATTTGTCAACTGCAGCTTAAATTTTCCAATCCCATTACTGGTTCCAGCTGAGACTTCAGCTTCTGGGCTACTGTGTATTTCTGTATCTACATGTCTGTCTCCAGTTTTGGGTGCAGCAGTTTGTGACTTCAATTTTCTGATGGATGTTAAGAAGAATGACTGATTTTCAGTTCATTTAGTCTTTTTCATTGTTAAGATGGGAGTGGCAACTTTGCTCGTTACATGTTGGACTAGTAACTGGATATTTTATAGTCCATAATGCTAGGCTTAAACCCCTGAATACTTTGTTCATTATGTCTAGGATAAGGACCATAAATTTGTATTTTAACAAGTTTCCAATGAAATGTTGATGATACTAGTCAGAGTACCACATTTTTAGAACCACTGGATTGGAACATCTTTTTTACTGAAGTACATTCTCCAGTAAAAATAAATAATAGTAAGCAAATTTCTTCAGTTAGTCTTTTCATAAATCATTCTTCATTTTGCTACGTATAGATATCTAAGTATATATTTCTCTGCTCTGTATTTTAGCAAATCTTACTGTATTATGGTCTTTCTTCAAAGTGTGCTGAATTTTCAGAAGATACATTCACGTTTTCAATATGGAAACTTGAGTCCTTAATTTCTGAAGAATTTACTTAATTTGTTTTTTATTTCCCCTCATCCATATTCTTGGTTGCCTCTTCCTGGCCTTTTTCTTTGTTGGTATCTGCCCTTCCCCTGTTGATTACTGTAATTTATTTTTTAGTTTTCCTCTTTCACATCTCTTTATCTTTGAGGTCTATTTTTTCTAAGATTTTCTTGACTTTACCTTAAATATTTTATGTATGTATGTATGTATATATGTATGTATGTATTTAGGTTTGGCTATCATGTTTCTTCTCGCTGTCTCTCTCTGAACTCTGTAACACTCTCCAGTTATTACATGGCTTTGATATCTTACATTTTCCCAAGAATGCAACAACAGAAATTAAAATTATCATAGGACTTATCTGAATTGGAATAGACTTGTTAAAGAGGAGAAGAAAAGACTGTTATCAGACTGCTTTCTATAGGGTGTTAGATCCCGTACATGTGTAGAAAGACTGAAATTGTGAAGAGCTAAGGAAGGAAAGATGGTTAAATAACATATCATTGCTTCTTATTCCTACTGAGGAATAATTAACCAGAATGTGTACTATGGTTTCAAAAAGATAAATCAATATTTTAAGCTTTTGTAAGGAATCAAATCTTTTCCATTTTTTAAAAATGATGAAGAAAAATAATGCACTTGTCAAAAGAGAAGATGGGGCAAGATAAAACTTGAGAAAGAGGTAAAACATAGATAACTTTCTGATTTTCTTTTCTCTTAAGTTTGACTTTCCATAGTTTATATGGTCAACCTGATTCTTATTGGTCCACTAACTGGCATAGGTATGTGGGGAAATGTATCTGAGTTCACCTTATTAAGTGGGGGCATTCATTTGGAGATTTACAGCAGGCAAGAACTGGATTTCTCTAAGTTGAATATCATGAATTAAGTGTAAGTCCAGGTTGGAAATACAGATATTTAAGACATAAGCTTTTAGGAGTCAATCTACATATATAGAATCTGTTCCTCTGAAGGAATATATATAACGAGAGAAGAGATGAAAGAACAGAACTATGAAAACATTTTTCATATAAAAACTTTTGAACTTTTTTTCATAGATCCTTTTTTGAGGAACTAAGGAATCTGATAGGAAATATTCCATAACAGGAGTAAACTTTAGTTTAAAGAATGTAATAGCATCACAGGGAAGAGATAATTTTATATTCAATATGAATTCTGTAATTCATATTGTCCCTATGTGCTCATGCTTAGGACCTAGGTTTATAGATACCATGGGAAATATAGGATTATCTTTTCAATAATGAATTATCTGTTCAACAGTGAATATGTGATTATCTGTTCAACAAGTGAGTCAGTTCAACTGACATGCTTGATTCAACTTAGCCATAATTCACTAAAGCAGAACTGGGAAGTTGGTTCAAATGTGCCATTTAGTACCTCTTCTAACATTTTAATTTGGAAAACAATTAACATGGAAAAAGCTTGAGAATCTCCATACAGTGGCTAGAGCTTGAACACACACATTTCAAGAAGTATCTGCAGAGATATTCCACTACATGAAGAAAATATGACTGTCATGGAAAATGAGGAGGCCATAACCTATGGAAAATGTAAAACCTGAGACAAAGCCTAATGACTTTTGGATTTCTGTTTCTTATTGTACTTGCTAGCACCTGCATCCTTGCCCTTCCCACAGCTTTACTACTCAACCTATCCTCCATGTGCATGATAAATGAATTTCTTTTGCTTAGGCATGTGAGTTGTATTCTCTCTCTTGCATTTAAACGATTTCTAACTAAAATGGGATTGCAGCAAAATAAGCATGCTAAGAAACAAAACCAGATTATGGCAATGGTAATAAAAGCATCAATTGCATTGCTTGCAAAAACATTGATATTGACGACAATTTGTAGTCTCTCCCCTTCCCTAAATCATCTACTTCCTTGCAATTTACATTAGCAAGAAATATCGACAGTGGCAATACTACCTTTTGGGAGGTAACTATACTGGTAAAAATATCCTTATTAGGGCTTCCCTGGTGGCACAGTGGTTGGAAGTCCGCCCGCCGATGCAGGGGACACGGGTTCGTGCCCCGGTCCGGGAAGATCCCACATGCCGCAGAGCGGCTGGGCCCGTGAGCCATGGCCGCCGGGCCTGTGCGTCTGGAGCCTGTGCTCCGCAATGGGAGAGGCCACAACAGTGAGAGGCCCACGTACCGCAAAAAAAAAAAAAAAAATCTTTATTAGATAAATACACTGGGGGTAGATTCTCTCAGGAGAAACACTAATATTGCAGAGATCAGGAATTCACATTGTACAAAGCCTTGGGTGTTGGTTAATATTCACTAGTTCATTTGGGAATAGTAGCAGCAACCACATCAGCAATAACACCTTTAGCAATATTGGTGGTGGAGCATCAGCGATTAGGGCTTTGCAATTAGGAGAGGAATTTTTAAAAAGATACTATGTCAACTCCCTTAGCAGAAGAAGAAAACAAAATTTCGAATTTCAAGTCTTTATCAGGAGGATTATTTGAAGATTCTTATCATTACCCAATTACCCCCAGGATATTGTGACACAATAAATATGCCTTACAATGAGGTGGTTAAAAATATTTTAGGTAACAAATGTAAATTAATGATTCATCATCTTAACCAATGTAAATGGATACTTGAAAGTGTATAAGCATCATATAGATTGAGATTCAAGTTTGCCAAAATAAAATAGAATGCATTTTATTTAGGATGGCTAAGGACATATTTTCCTAAACTGAATTTTTAGAGTACAAAATATTTTCAGGTGAATAATTCCTAGTAGTTCAAATCAAACTTGCTAAATAATATTTTCCAAAAGAAATATCACAACATATTTTCAAAACTTATCCTTAATTATGCAGATCTCTAAACATGATAATTTCTGAGTTTAGTAAATAAATGTAAAGTTTTAATAATTTTTGGGTTTTTTTAATATATAGAGAAAGAAAGAAAGAGTTGAATTTTTGGCAGTTATCAAAGTTTCTCCTTGACCAAAGTTACAAACTAGCTGCTTGATTTATTGCACTTCTGTTAAAAATTCTCTGGCATTAAATCTTGATATTACCGACAGCCTGGAAGCAGTATCTTGTTTGTCTGGAAGGTGGAGATTTTTTTCTTTAAATATATATTTGCTTCATAATTTTTATTGTTTATTTTTCAAGGTTATGAAGAATGCCCTTAAAAGGAAATGGCATATTGACTTTCATCTGCATTAGGTATATCTACTGTGACATGAATAAACCAAACTTAATTTCATGCCTTATTGTTACACACTATTACCATACATTGTTGTATGCATTACATTTATATCCAATGGAATACATACTCCTTTTGAAAAGGCTGATATAGTTATGTATATGTCAATATAGAATCATCACTAAGTTATATTAAGTGAAAAAACCCTCAAAATGCAAGATACTATTGTGCTGTTGTAAAAATATAAAACTATGCATGTAGGCATATGTGGAGAATATCTGAAGGAGAATTCAGAGTCTCTTGACAGTGATTACCTTGGAGTAGAGAAAAAGTTTATTTTTATCCTTTATGTTTGAGATGTTACGTACATACAAAGATCAAACAAATACTGTATAGCATGACAACATATTACAAGCTATTATCTGTATAATCAGTATTCAAGTCAGAAAATAGAACTTGCTAGTACGCAGGCCTCAGGTGAGTTTTCCTGCTCATTCATCACCTCTTGCCTTCACTCCAAAGTTAACTACTGCCCTGAATTTTACAGTACTCTGCTTCTTGAATTTTATAACTACACAGGTATTTCTATACATGATGCTTCATTTCATCTGATTTTTTAACTTTCCATAAATAAAATCATACTGAACACATGGTTAATTTTATTGGTTAATAACAAATAATTTGCTAATGAGATTCCCACCAACACCAGAATGTTTTTGGCAATATTTGACATGAGAAGCCTAGTTCATTTTAGACATTTTGGTGTTTTTTGGTAATATCACATTGTGCTTATTTTTGTATTTTATTTGATAATAGCTATTTTGATTTTTATTGGACAATTAGATTTCCCCTCTGTGAAGTCTCTTCTAGTCCTTTTTGCTACTGTGTTTTTTAATTCCCTATTCATTTAAAAATATATTTTGGATAAAATCCTTTATACTTATACATGTTGAGAATAGCTCCTCTATTAATTTCCATTTTGCTCACTTTATGGTGTTTTAATAAATATTAATGACTAATTTTAATGTAGTTTAAATCAATGGTTCTCAACTGGGGATGGTTCTGTCACCTAGCGGATATTTGACAATGACTGGAGTCATTTATGGTAATTGTAAATGGTGCAATGTTAGTGGCATCAAGTGGGTAGAGACCATGGATGCTGCTAAACATGCTATAATACTTGGGTAGCCCAACCACAACAAAGACTTAGTCCAAAATGTGAAGTGTGCATTGTTTAGTACATACCTCTACTCACATTTCTTGAAAATATCCTCCAATATGAATTTATAGAAGATTTTATGATTTATCTTATTCATATCTACAGCCTACTGGCACTGATTTCTATACAAGGACTTGATATCACTATGTGGATATCAAAATAGGACATGATCGTTTATAGGAAATGCTATCATTTCAGTTGCGCTGTGCAGCATTTGTTGTGTATCAAGCATCCTTATATGCATGATTCTGTTTTATTACAAGTTGTGTACAAACTAGAAATTATTTGGATTGTTCTGGAGGCAGGTGTTATTAAATAAATGTAGATATGTTTGCTGCAATAAGAATATATCCTTTTCTGTGGCAATTCTGCACTGTTAAACATCTTATATTCTATAATATTTTAAGATACATAGGCTCCTTATGCCCAAACCTCTGGTGTCTGGTGTCACATCATCAACTTACATACCTCTTCTCTTGGATCCTAGCAAGTGCTAACTTTCTTGATAACTATGAATTCCTATTTTTCATTTTCCTTCCAAATACACTGTTAAAAAATCTATATCTCTGTCTTAGTCTGTTGGGGTTGCTATATCAAAATACCATTGTCTGGATGAGTTTATTTCTTACAGATACTTATTTCTCGTGCTTCTGGAGGTTGGGGGATCTGATATCAGGATGTCTATGTGGTCGGGTTCTTGGCATGCGCCCCTTTCTTGGCTTGCAGATGTCTGCCTTCTCACTATGTCCTCACACGACAGAGAAAGAGCTCTGGTTTCTTCTTATAAGAACACTAATCCCTTCATTGGGGTCCCAAACTTATGACTTCATATAAACCTAATTATTGGGTTGGCCAAAAGTTTCATTCAGTGTTTTCATAAGATGGCTCCAGTAGCTCTTAGCTGTCTTTAATTTCATTCAAAACAATTTTGTTAGATTGTATGTGACAGCTGTCATATCACCGTGCATTTAAAGAAAGACATCAAAATTGGTGAATTTTGGGGTAGCCATTTTAATATTGAGGATGGAAGAAAAAAAAGCAACATTTTCGGCACTTTATTATTTCAAGAAAGGTAAAAACGCAACTGAAATGCAAAAAAAGATTTGTGCAGTGTATGGAGAAGGTGCTGTGACTGATCAAACATGTCAAAAGTGGTTTGCAAAGTTTTGTGCTAGAGATTTCTCACTGGATGATGCTCCACAGTTGGGTAGACCACTTGAAGTTGATAGCGATCAAATCGAGACATCAGTTGAGAACAATCAATGTTATACCACTTGGGAGATAGCCGTCATACTCAAAATATCCAAATCAAGTGTTGAAAATCATTTGCACCAGCTTGCTTATGTTAATTGCTTTGATGTTTGAGTTCCACATAACTTAAGTGAAAAAAACCTTCTTGATCGTATTTCTGCATGCAATTCTCTACTTAAAAGTAATGAAAATGTTCCGTTTTTAAAACAAATTGTGATGGGTGATGAAAAGTGGATACTGTACAATAATGTGTAATGGAAGAGATCGTGGGGCAAGTGAAATGAAACTCCACCAACCTCACCAAAGGCTGGCCTTCATCCAAAGAAGGTGATGTTGTGTATATGGTGGGATTAGAAGGGAGTCCTCTATTATGAGCTCCTTCTGGACAACCAAACGATTAATGCCAACATATCTGCTCCCAATTAGACCAACTGAAAGCAGCAGTCGACGAAAAGCGTCCAGAATTAGTCAACAGAAAACGCATAATCTTCCATCAGGATAATGCAAGACAACATGTTTCTTTGATGACCAGGCAAAAACTGTTACAGCTTGGCTAGGAGGTTCTGATTCATCCACCGTATTCACCAGACATTGCAACTTTGGATTTCCATTTATTTAGGTCTTTGCAAAATTCTCTTAACAGAAAAAATTTCAGTTCCCTGAAGACTGTTAAAGGCACCTGGAACAGTTCTTTGCTCAAAAAGATAAAAGGTTTTGGGAAGATGGAATTATGAAGTTGCCTGAAAATGGCAGAAGGTGGTGGAACAAATGGGTGAAAACGTTGTTCAATAATGTTCTTGGTGAAAATGAAAAATGTGCCTTTTATTTTTACTTAAAAACTGAAGGCACTTTTTGGCCAACTCAATACATCCTAAAAGCCCCACCTCCCAATATTATCACATTGGGGTTAGGACTTCAACAAAATCTGTGGGAGACACAAACGTTTAGATCATAATAGTCTCTGTCCTTTGTTCTGCTAATATATCCCAAAATTGGTATTGGCAAATACCCTAGGTGATAAAAGTGATTGCCAATGAAAAGTTAGAAAGAAAGCTAGTTTCTTTCTCTGCTCTCTTGCCACCTGACACAAAAAATCTTGGTTGTCTTTTTATTCTCCCATAGCCTCATCTATTGTTTTGTGTTTGAATGTTTGTTTCTTTTGATGTGAAACTGAGCTTTCCTAATTATTTTCAGTGGGACAGTTAATTTAATACAAGCTATTCTATCAAAGCAAGAAGTGGAAATCTTATTACGGTGTGAATTTGCCTTTCTTTTGTTAATAATAAAGTTTAAATCTTTTTATGTACTTATTGGCCATATGGATTCCTTCTTTTATACAATTGGATGTTCAATTATTTTGCTTATTTTTCTATTGGATTGTTTATCTTTTTCCTTAATAATCTGTAGGAAGTTTTGTCCCCCCTCTCTCTCTCGTGTTATTTTTTCTTGTTTACAAGACTCATCAGTGGCTTTTTTAAAATCCATATTTTGCTCTCTTTTCTCTTTTTTGATAAACAGTCATTTGTACTTATTGCAGTACTTATTATTAATAAATATTTTGCTACTCAAACATCAATGAGATATTTTCTTATATTTTCATTCAATTTTTTGTTTCTCTCTCTCTCTCTCTGTATATATATATATATATATACACACATATATATATGTACATATATATTTATAAAGGAAACTAGAAAGGAAATACTACATACATAAAATGATATACTGATATATAATACATTGTCTTCCACATGTGTGCCCACTTGTCTGAACACATTTATTTTGAAAATAGAATTCTTTTCCTATTGTTCTGCAGTATTCTCTTTATTATAAACCACACTTTCATACATGTATAGGTCTATTTTAGTGATAATTATTTCAGTTCATTGGTCTGTCTATCCTTTATTTAGTATCATACATTTTGTTTTGTAAATGTATAAATCTTATTATTTGTTAAGTTATCCCATGCTGTTTTTTTAAATAGAGCATATTGGCTATTGATTGATTTTTCATAAATATTTGAGAATTCATTTCATATAATTATGAAAACTATATCTAATGAGATTTTTAACTGTTAGCATGATTGACATCTTTAGAATATTGAGTTTTCCAAAATGTGAACATCACATATACCTCCATTTACTATCTATTTTTAAAAATCAATAATATTTTACTGCAGAAGTCTTTGCAGAAGTCTTACACATCATTACTTAATGTTTATTTGTAGGCCCTTAACATTTCTTGATATTGGTAAAGGTAATTAAAAAACTATTTTCTACACACTTATTGTTGCTATTTAGAAACATGATTTTTAAAAAGTTTTAGTCAAATTTACTCGTATTATTTACATACAGTATATTTTATCTTTTAAAGTGTATAGTTCTACTATAGAACTATAGTACATACATAAAACTACCACTACAATCAAGATAAGAATCTTTCCATCACCTCTAAAACAATTCCTTCATGCCAACTGTAGTCAGTTTCCTCTCCCACTCCACAGTCTGTGATAATCACTGTTCTTATTTCTGTTTCTATAATTTTGTTTTTTTCCAGAATGTCATATAAATGAAATTATGAAGTATGTGACTTTTTGAATCTGGCTTCTTTTACTTAGGAAACACTTTTGGGTCTTCTCCCTGTTACATATATTGATTGACATCTTTAATAATAATCTGTACCTTTTTTACTGGTGATTAGTATTCCACTGTGTGGGTATATCACAAAATATTTATACATGTAATGGGGCACTTATTTCTATTTTTGTACTATCAAAAAGTTCTTAAGGGGCTTCCCTGGTGGCACAATGGTTGAGAGTCCGCCTGCCGATGCAGGGGACACGGATTCATGCCCCGGTCCAGGAAGATCCCACGTGCCGCGGAGCGGCTGGGTCCGTGAGCCATGGCCGCTGAGCCTGCACGTCCGGAGCCTGTGCTCCGCAACGGGAGAGGCCACAACAGTGAGAAGCCCGCATGCCGCAAAAAAAAAAAAAAAAAAAGTTCTTAAAACTGGAACTGAAACATCAAAGTTTGGGGAAGGTGTATTCAGTTACAGAGGGACAAATAAGGAGCACAATAAACTAGAACTATGGTTATTGAAATGAGGAGATGCACAACAGTTCAAGAAACTGAAGCCAGTATTTATCTTAGGTATACATTTTAAACAAATTTTATTTTGGTATACTTCTATATCAAAAAACTTACCAAAAGTGACTGAACAATGCTATGAATTCAGTAATTTACTGTATTCCAGCCATCACCATAATTATGACTTTGGACATGAAAATTTTCTTAGCTATGACACCAAAACTACAGTTCATAAAATAAAGAGAAAAATAATGATTTGGACTTCATCAAAATTAAAAACTGTTGTGCTTCAAAAGACACCATTAACAAAATGAAAAAATAAGCCATAGACTGGAAGGAAATATTTACAAACCATATGTCTCATAAAGAACTAGTGTCCAGAATATGTAGAGAACTCTTAGAAGCCACTAATAAAATGACAAATAAGACTATTAAAATTTTGGCAAAAGATTTGAATAGAGCAAATTGAATTCCACCCAAAAGATGTAAGAATAATTAATAAGAACATTAAGAATTGCTCAAGATCATTAGTCATTAGGAAATACAAATTAAGACCATAATGACATACCATTTCATACCCAGTAGAATATTTATATTAAAAAAACATACAATACCAACAACACCAAGCATCAGCTGGGATATGGAGAAAATAAAATGTGAGTCAGAAATTAAAGTAATAGAGCCACTATTAGTCTGGCTGTTATTTTAAATAAATAAATCATAAGTTTATCAAATGTTCAAGTGATTTTATAATTAAAACCACAGTAAAATAACATTATATACCAATTAAATAGCTAAATTTAAAATAACTATCCATACCAATGTTGCTGAAAATGTTAAGAAACTGCAACTCTTGAACACTGTTGGCCTGAATGTAAAATGGTATAAATAAGAAAACAGTTTCTTATACATAGTAAAACAGTTGAGAATTTACTTAAAAATTAAACAAAATTATACCAATATATGTAGATAAATGGTTTCCAATGTCAGAGATGGCTATGTGTGTCTATTAAAGGACAAAATAAAGTATACTTGTAGTGATTGAAATGTTTTGTATCTTGACTGTATCAGTGTCAATATCCTGGTTCTGATACTGTAATAGTTTTGCAAGAAACTAAGTAATGGATATGCAGGACCTCCTGGCATTATTGCTTTCAACTACATGGGAAACTACAATTAACTCAAAATTGAAAGTTTGTTTAAAAAAAGAGATAAACATGCACTTATGCATTTACAATATGATTCGTCCATTCCACATCTGGTTATTTATCAATACATAAGAGAAAATAATACCTATGTTACATGATAAATTGTACATAAATACTTTTATTATAATATCTCAAAACTTCAAGTTACTGAAATGTCCATAAATAGGTGAATATATAAATAAGCTGTTGTACATACAAAAATTGGAATGCTATTAAGCAATAAAAATGAATAAAATATTAATACACACAATGACACTGATGAGTTTCAAAATAATTACATTGGGTTAAAAACAGACAAAAACAGTACATACTGTATGATTCTGTTTATATTAAATTCTAGAAAAGCAAAAATAATCTATAGTGATAGCAGACCTATGATTGCCTCAGTTGATGGAAGAAGTGTGTTGGGGAAGTGTACGAAGGAGGGTTTCAAAGGGCATAAGGAAACTCCGGGTTGTGGGGTAGATATGTTTACCTTCTTGATTATGGTTATAATTTCACAGGTGTAAGCATATGACAAATGTTTGAAATGGAACCTTGAAATTGTAATATTCATACAATTGAATATTATTTAGCACTAAAAGGAAAGAAGCACTGATACATGGTGCAATATTGATGTACCTGGAAAACATGCTAAGTGATAGAAGCAAGACAAAATATGCCACATACTGTATGACTCCACTTATATAAAAGCTCAGAATAGGCAAATCTATAAAGACAGAAAGTATATAAGTAGTTCTCAGAAGATGGGTGACAGGGGGAATGAAGAACGAATGCTGTTTCTTTGTGTAGTGATAAAAGTTTTCTAAAATTAGATACTTGTGATAGTTGCACAACTCTGCACATATTCTCCAAACCACTGAACTGCATAAGAGTGAAGCTTATGATATATGAATTATATCTCAAAAATCTGTTATTTAAAAAATACAGGAATAGATTGTTGGAACAATTTGTAAATGCAGAAAAATAATGTGTGAGCCAGCTGCTGGAATGAAAATTACCTTCATTTATGACGGTAAATAAATAAATAAACTTGTTATTAATGTGCAAACACTAATGTTTTATTATTTGGATTATCTCAAAGAGATAATCTCAGAGAAGGATTATCTCAAAGGCTGAAATTTAATAGATGGGAGAGCTACTTATTAAAGATCATGAAAAATTAAGAAGAGTCAATAACAGTGATCTATTATCTCAAAGGCTGAAATTTAATAGATGGGAAAGCTACTTATTAAAGATCATGAAAAATTAAGAAGAGTCAATAACAGTGATCTACTTTTTGATAAATTACATCTATATCGAATATCAAATGAAGATTAAACAAAATATCTGGGATACCAGATTCAAGCTGAAATTCTACCCTGACTTTAAATTTTTTAACAACAAACAAAATATAATATTATTTGTATGTACGTGCAAGCATTTGCCTACGTACACATATATGGAGAAATTATACCAACAAACTTTTCATAAACAGGGTAACTACTTTTATAAGAGAATCAGAAATCACTATATTACTTCCACTCTAATTACAGAAAAGTATTGGGGGGATGCCTTGTCATGGCCAGAATGTAATCTCACCTAAGGCACAGAATTGTCATTGTTTCACATCTTTCCTGGGTCATCATGTGATCCTCTGTGGATTACTGAATATTTGTGTAGACAGGCATCTGGGTACAACTTAAACCAAGATGATAATTAGAAGGGAGACTGACACTGCTCACTTGAAAAATGCAAAGTACTATTGACATTGTGGGTAGAGTTAGGCCAGGATTTTTAGTGTGTGATCCAGATTACTTGCATCACAACTACTTAGAGGGCTTACTTAAAAAACAAAATATTGGATCTTGATACAGAAAAAGTAAGAGTATCTGAAAGCGGGATTTGAGCATCTACTTTTAAAGCATCCACAAATAATATTATGCACATTAATAATACTTATCTAAACACTGTCTATAATTCACTATTTGTCTGTGGGAGTTGTGCATTTAGAAATGTGTGCATCTAGGTTTGGTTCAATATTTTCTCACTAAAATGTCATAAAATTTACTTGTTTCTATTTTTACGGTAACATTTATTAAGAATCTCAAAAGGGACTATGTATTAGTGTTCCTGAAAGCAAGTATATTCATGCATTCATGCGCACACACACACACGCTTTAAATTAGTTTTTGAATATAATTTGTGATAGAAGAGTTTATACTCTCCCTAATTGTATGTCCTTTTTCTGTCTTTCAGGTAGAAAAGAAAGGGAGGAAGTCCTGAACGTAGTATTCTAAATCTGTGTACTTCCTTTGAAGTTGACAACTTTGCTAAGTTTCCTAACTCAATGCCAAGATTTTATTATTGGCGTTTTTATTCTCACACTCTTATGTATAACCCTGGCTTTAATGAATTAGGCTAAGTCACATGTGAGCATTAATACCCTTTTATCCAAAAGATGCAAAATTATGTAGACTAGAGAAAAGCAGGTAAAGTGGCTTTCTTGCCCCCCTGCTCTAGGTCAGACTTCTGATTTTGCTTTTCTGTATCTTTTTACTAGAACAATAAAAACATTAAAGAACAGATCCAAAGAACACAGCTAAGGAAAGAATGTGTTTTTCGGAGATTTCCCAAGCTACCCTCCAAGACTTTTTCTGGGTGGAGTCATTTCCAAATAATAGCAATCTCGGAATCATTTTATAGCACCAACTACAAGAGGGACATGAATTCACAAACACACACACACACTCATACACACAAACACTACAGAGACATATACAAGAAGATGACCCAGAGAGGAGATTTTGAGAAACAAAGACAAAGGAACCAAAGAATTTTTTTAAAAAAATAGTCCAAAACCACTCCCAATAAGGCATAGCTTCTACAAGCTTTCAAAACTTTGTAAACCTACATGTTTCTCCTCCTGGAACCATGTGAACCAACTGTGAACCTATCTTGACCCTACTGAAGATCAATAAAACTCTGCCTGGGAGGAGAAAGAGAAGAATCTTTAAGTTTCTTATAGAGGTTGGAATGTGCTACTAAGATTGAATAAACTCAGTCAATGTGTATTCAACTATTTATTCATCTATTGAAAACTATCAATGTAATGTCTCATGTCTGTTATACTCTTTAAAAGCATATATTCACTGATCAAATATACAGTATATAAGTTGAACTAAGGACCAGAAAGAGAAGATATGTTCAAGTAGTATGGGTTGAGCTCGTAAATAGATGAAGCAAGTTAGTAGAATAAGTTAGAAAGGTATTAGTAATTCAGAAGTTCACAGGGATATTACAGATGAGTAGACTTACTGCCCAAATATATTTATAAATAAATGTTGCCGATTGTGTGTCTGATCATAAATGCAATTGAAATAACAAAGGTAATTTTGAGTGTTTTGAAAAAGCTCAAAAAAGAAGACTTTTTTTTCCCCACCAAGGTTTCGGATCAAATTGAGAAACAGTAGCAGAGACAGAAGATGAAGCACAAAATATATAAACATGGTTATGATAAAGCCATGTGGGACACCTCATGTCAGCTACTGTAACATCAGACTGGGTCTATTCACTCTCTAACTAACTTCCCTGAAGTCCAGGCCTTCTGGCAGCACACCTGAGGAAAGTGTTGAATTTAGAGAAGACTGCACTTGACTAGGTTGCCCCTCCCACTGGATCGTGCAGAAGGAAGAAGTGAAGGAGCAGAGGTACACAATGTCCTATCTCAAGACTTTAGATGTTTCCAGTTTAGAACAAATACCACTGTCAGTTCCTCCCCAAGCAGTAAACCTACCTAGCTGAAATGGGGAGGAGTAAGATTTGCAGTAACAGTGCAGAAGTTTACATGGAAACCTGTACTCATGAAAACTGGAAGGTGGAAAATGGCACTTCCCTCTGAAAACAAGAGTAGAAGAAAGCAAGACTTCACAAGCAAATATGATCACTGAAAACAAAACTCTTAGCAATCAGTGATACCACAATTTTCCTTTTTAATTCATTTCTTCCTGAAACCCTAAATATGTAAAGCTGTGATAATGTTTGAATAATTATAGGGAGTACAGGAGAAGAAGTAGGGGTTTCTTGCATTTGAAGAAGTAGAGTTCATTCTGCCATAATACAGTGAATAAAAATAACAATAAAAATGGTTATACTGAAAGAGTGGTGTATAATGATTTAATACTTATATATGCAGATCAGATGATTCCTGAATAACATAGGTTTAAACTGAATGTGTCCACTTATAAGCAGATGAGAATTTTTTTCAGTATATGTAGTACCTGTATTTTCATTTTACAGATCTTTAAATTAACAATGTATGAGGAAAAGTTTGTGTTCATCTGAGAACGCAATATGTGGAATCAAAAGAACTAGGGTTTGAATCTTGATTCTATCCAAAGTGTTTCAACTTCCTGCCCTTAAATGAGACATTTATCAATTCCTTTGTTTTTGAGGAAGAGATAGCAGTACTTTGAATTTCAACTGCATGGGGTAGCATTCGGTGCCCCTAACCCCTACATTGTTCAAGGATCATGTATATGTATATAAAAAATGTTCATATATATATATATGCCTACTCTTACTCAAAAATAAAATAAATTAAAATTTATCAGAGATAAAAAGTCAAACTAATCTTTAGCAGAATAAACTGGATTTAGTGGAAAATAGATTATTAGTAAACATTTTATTGAAGAAAAGTACTTCAGACCTTGGGAAAGCTGTAGATAAGGTGCATACAGTTATTTATGCTACACTTGGAAAGTGGCATTTTTTACCTTCAATGTAAGCAGACCTTAGACTTTCTTTACCTCAAAGAAAAAAAACAGTAAAACTTAAAGGGAGAAAAAAACTCTGGAAAATGCAACATTACTTGTTTGTTGAATATGTTCCAGTAAGCACAAAATAGTTCATATATATAACTAATTTTAAAAAAGACACAATGTTACTAAGCTTGGAATGCCTATTTACTTTCCCTGTATAAATAAAAGGGATTGAAGCAAGTGAAAAATCATCCATTTCATGATCAAATGAAAATGTTTGGTGTGGAGAAAATGTTCCCCTAACTATGAATAGTCTAAATTCACCAGCTATACTTATTTCAACAATCATCTTATTCTGCTTTCTGAACACATGGTTATGCTGCTTAATAGAAAATAAGTATTTCATCTTGAAGATTGAAATCTAGGTTTTTAGTTTAATCATTCACCACAGAAACATAGTAAATTATTACAAAGGCATAACTACCTCTGATGGTAAAGAATAGAAAGAATTGAATTTTTGTCCGTTGCTGTTCTGCCTACAGTAACATGAAATGGTTCATATTTTCAAACTCTGTTATGGACAGAGAACGGTTTCTTACAGGTTAGCATTTTATTAGGTACAACCCCTAAATTTAATATAAATTATGAATTAAGAATTGCTGGGAAATTGCTCTTTCAAATTTTAGTTCAGTTTTTTGTCTATCTAGACATATGTCCAACCCTGGGTCCCATTTTAATTTTATGAAAGTTTACTGAGATATAATCCACATATCAAAAAATTAACTTTTAAAATGTACTTATCAGCAGTTTCTAGTATATTCATGATGTTGTGTGACCATCACCACTACCTTAACTCCAGAATATTTTCAACCCTTCATGGAGAAGTGTCATACCCATGAGCAGTCACTATGCATCCCCTGCCTCTCTCTAGCTCCTGGCAAACACTAACACACTTCTGTCTCTATGAATTTGTATATTTTGACCCTTCATAAAAATGGATACATAAAATATGTTTCTTTTGTGTCTGGCTTCTTTCATTTAGCATATTTTTCATCATTCATCCATGTTGCAGAATGTGCTGAATTGTATTTTATTTCATGGATAGGTCACATTTTTCTAATCCATTTAACGGCTGATGGATTTTGGGGTTATTTACACTCTGGGATATTATTCGTGTGCAATTTTTAGTGTGGACATGTGTTTTCAATTCTCTTGGGTATATAACTAAGAGTAGAATTGCTGGATCAGATAGGAACATGCTTAACTTTTTCAGAAATATTCAAATTATTTTTCAAAGTGGCTACACCATTTCAAATTCCTATCAGCACTGTATGAGAGTCTTAATTTCGTACATTTTTGCCAAAACTCATTCTGCCTTTTTGCTTCTAGCCATCCTAGCAGATGTGAAGTCATATTTCACAGTGAAATGGTTTGTACTTCTTTAATAGATGATGATGTTGAGCATCTTTCCATATGTGTATTGTTCATTCATATATATATTTTATAAAAATATATGTCCATATTCTTTATCCATTTTTTAAAAGATGGGGTCATTTACCTTTTTATTGTTAGGTTTTAAGAGTTCTTTACATATACTGGATATAGGTCTCTTGACATATATATGATTTGGAAATATTTACCCCAATTCTATGAGTTATCATTTCAATTTCTTGATGGTGTCCTTAAAGCAAAAAAGTTTTTTTTGAAACTTTGACAACATACAGTTTTCCTAGTATTTTGTTCTATCATTTTTCCTTGGCTATCATATCTAAAAAAAAAATGGCTTGATTCAAGACCATGAAGATTTAGTCTTATGTTTTCTTCTAAGAGTTTTATTATTTTAGTGCTTACATTTATCTACCTATGTGAGTTAATTTTTCCACATAGGATGAGGTAATTCTTTTATGTATTCTTTCTTCATTCTTTTATTTATTTATTTAGGTATTTATTTATTTTTCTTCATTCTTTTATATATGGAGATCCAGTGGTACCGGCACTATTTGTTTTCCTATTGAATTGACATGGCATTCTTCCTTGTCAAAAATCAACTGACCATAAATATAATGACTTGTTTTGAACTGTAAATTGTATTCAACTGATATATAATTTTATCCTTACTGAAATATTACACTGTTAAACCTGATGACAGCAAGATGGTGGACTAGGAGGTCCTCATCCCCCTCAAAAACAATGATTTAACAACTACTCGTGGATACAGATAGCTCTTGGAGAACTCTGGTGTACAATTAAGAATATACAGCAATCCAAAGGAGAACTAAAGATGAGAATGGCCTTATAGTAGAATTTAGGAAGCAATTAACCTGAATCACCTAATCGCTAGGCCAGCAGAGCTTGGCACCAAGATGAATTCCCTTGGCCATGACTTCCCCCTATTGGAGAAAAGAGGAACAAGACAATATCCACAGCCTTTGCTACCAAACACCCCTGCAGTCTTTGCTAACTTAACATCAGTAGACAGAGTTTCCTGAAGTTCATTCTGCTGTGCCCTGCTGGAGACTGAGTCACTGCTGCACCAACACCTGAGCCAAAGCCATGATTGTAACACAATACCTAGTATTGGTACTGCTCCTCCAAACTGTCAGTCCTGAAACCAGTGTCCCTGGACCTGACAGCAGATCTGGCACTATCACACACACCCATCCAGCTGGTACCTTCATGCCTACTCAAAGATATTTTCCCACTAAAAGCAGTCTGTAAATCTAGAAGAGGTGACTGCTCCTTCAAATGCACAGACACCAATGCAAGGCACCAAGGAACATGAAAAATCAAGGAACTATGACATCACCAAAGGAATACGATAAATTTTCAGTAATTGTCTATAGAAATTACCTGGCAAAAATTCAAAATAACTCCTTAAAAAAGCTCAGTGAGCTACAAGAGATTACAGATAGAATATTTACTAAAATCAGAAAAACAGTATGTGAACAAAACCAGAAATTCAACGAAGAGATAAAAATCACAGACACATACACACAAAACAAATAAAAATTCTGGAGCTGAAGAAGACAATGAATAAATTGAAGAATGCAATAAAGAACTTCAACAGAAAATTCAAGGAAACAGAAGAAAGAACAGCAAACTTGAAGAAAAGTCATTTGAAATTATCCAATTAGAGGAGCAAAAGAAAAAAAAAAGAATGAAAAAGAGTGAAGAAAGCCAACAAGATTTATTGAACATTATTAGATGAATCAACATACATGTTATAGGAGTCTCAGAAAGAGGAAGGGACAGAATGCTTATTTAAAGAAATAATGACTGAAAACTTCCAAAATCTTAGGAGGGAATTATAAATTCAGGTACAGGAAGTTCAAAAGACCCAAAATAAGATCAATTCAAAATGACTACATCACAGTATATTATAATGCTATGGTCAAATATCAAAGGAAAAAAGATAATTTTAAAAGTTGCACTAACAAAAGCAACCCATCTTATAAGGGCACCTCCATAAGACTATCAGTGGATTTCTCAGCAGAAACACTGCAGGCCAGGAGAGAGTAAAATGATACATTCAAAGTAATAAAAGAAAAAAAAAACACATACACAACCCTGCCAACCAAAAATGCTATACCTGACAAAACTGTTCTGTAAAAATTAATGAGAGACAAAAGTCTATCCCAGACAAAACAAACAAACAAACAAAAAAACAAAAGAAAACTGACCTACTTCATACATAAAGCTTAATGGAGTTCATCAAATTGAAATGAAAACACACTAAGAAAAAACAACATGAAAGCATCCGAAAGCATAAATCTTGCCTGTGAAGGTAAATATATAGACACATACAGAAAAATTTAACACTGTAATGTTGATGCATAAATTAATTTTAACACTAATTTAAAAATATAAGAAAAATTTGTTAGTGGTTATATAACACAAAAATTATCAAATTGTGACTACAAGAACAAAAAGCACTAGGAGCAGAGACTAAAAGTGAATGAAAGTGAAAACAAAAACACAACACACTAAAACTTACATGATGTAGCAAAACTGCAGTAAGAGTGAAGTTTATAACAATAAATGCCTACATTAAAGGAAGACCTCAAATAACCAGTGTAATTTTATACTTCAAGGAATTAGAAAATGAAGAAAATAAGCCCAAAGTTAGCAGAAGAAAGGAAGTAATAAAGATTAGAACATAAATAATCAAGAAAAGAAAACCATAGAAATAAAACAAGAATTTGAGAGCTGGTTTTTGAAAAGATTAACAAAATTAGCAACCTCTTAGCTAGACTAGCCAAGAAAAAAAGAGAGAATATTCAAATAAATAAAATCAGAAATGAATGAGGACACATTAAAACAAATACCATAGAAATAAAAAGGATCATAAAGGACTATTATACACAAGTATATAAATCTCAACAAATTGAATAACCCAGAGGAAATGGATATATTCCCAGAAACATACAATTTATCAAACCTGAATCAAGAAGAAATTAAAAAAAAAACTGAACAGAACAATAATAAGTAATTAAATTGAATCATTAATAAAGAACTCCTGAAAAGAAAAGCCCAGGACCAGATGGCTTCATGGGTGAACTCAACTAAACATTCAAAGAAGAATTAATAACAATAATTCTTAAACTCTTCCAAAAGAATAGAAAAGGAGGGAATACAGTCAAACTCATTTTATGAGGCCAGCATCACCCTGATACCAAGGCCATACAAAGACACTACAAGAAAATAAAATTCAGGTCAATATCCCTGATGAACATAGAGGCAAAAATCCCCAATAAAATTCTATCAGTTTGAATTCAGCAGCACAGTAAAAGTATCATATATTTTGAACAAGTGGGATTTATCCCTGGGATGCAAGAATGGTCAACATATGCAAATCAATCAGTATGATATACCACATTAACAGAATGAAAGAGAAAGCCACATTATCATGTCAGTAGTGGCAGAAAAAACATTTGACAAGATTCAACACATTTTCATAATAAAAAATACTCTCAACAAAATAGGTTTAAAAGACTTACCTCAACACAATGAAGATCATAAATGACAAGCCCACAGCTAACATCATACTCAATGGTAAAAAACTGAAAGATTCTCTTCAAAGATCAAGAGCAAGACAAAGATGCCCACTCTTGCCACTTCTATCCAACATATTACTAGATATCCATGTCAGAGCAATTAGACAAGAATAAGAAATAAAAGGCATAAAATTACAAAGGAAAAAGTAATATTATCTATATTTGCAGATGACATGATCTTATATAGAGAAAACCTAAAAGATTCAACAACAGCAAAATAACTGTTAAAACTAATAAATAAATTCAGTAAAGTTGCAGGATAGAAATCAACATAAAAAATCAGTTGTGGGCTTCCCTGGTGGTGCAGTGGTTGAGAGTCCGCCTGCCGATACAGGGGACATGGGCTCATGCCCTGGTCCGGGAAGATCCCACATGCTGCGGAGCGGCTGGGCCCGTGAGCCATGGCCGCTGAGCCTGCGTGTCTGGAGCCTGTGCTCCGCAACGGGAGAGGCCACAACAGTGAGAGGGGCCCACGTACCCAAAAAAAAAAAAAAAAAAAAAAAAAATCAGTTGCACTTCTATATGCAAATAATGGACTTTCTAAAAATGAAATTAAGAAAATACCCCATTCAAATAGCAACAAAAATAATAAAATACTTAGGGAAAACTTAACAAATTAGTGAAAGTCTGGTACACTGAAAATTACATAAGATTGATGAAATAAATTAAATAAGACACAGACAAGTAGTAAGAAATCTGTGTTCATGAATTGGAAAGATTAATAATGTTAAAATGTCTATACTATCCAAAATGATATTCATATTCAATTAAACACCTATCAAAATCTCAAGGACATTCTTTACATATATAGAAAAAATAATCCTAAAATTTATGGAACCATGAAAGACCCCGATAGCCAAAGCAATGTTTAGCAAGAAAAACAAAGCTGGAGGTAACACATTTTCTGATTTCATAATGTATTACAAAGCAACAATAAATGAAACAGTATGGTACAGGCATAAAAACAGACATATAGACCAATGGATAGAGCCCAGAAATAAATCCACACATCTATGGACAATTGATCTTCAACATGGGTGTCAAAACACACAATGAGGAAATGATAGCTTCTTCAATAAGTGGTGTTTAAAAAATAAAGAATAATTTGCAGAAGAATAAGATTGGAATCTCACACAATATAAAAAACTCAACTCAAAATGGTTAAAGACTTAAGGGTTAAAACCAAAAATCTGAAAACCATAAATCTACTAGAAGAAAACATTAAGAAAAGCTTCTTGGCATTATTCTGGGCAAACATTTTTGGCTACAACACCAAAAGCTCAGGCAACAAAAGTAGAAATAGAAAAGTGAGATGGCATAAGAGTAAAAAACTTCTACATTGCAAAGGAAACCACAAACTGTATTAAAAGACAAACTATAGTGTTACAGAAAGTATTTTCAAATTCTATATCAGATAAGGAGTTACTATCATATAATTTTAATATATGAACTTCATATGGAACTTCTACAACTTAATGGCAAAACAACAAACAATCTGATTAATAAAAAATGACAAATGAATAGAAATTTCTCAAAAAAGACATACAAATGGTCAGCAGTTATATGAAAAAGTGCTCAACATCACTAATCAGTCAAATGCAAATCAAAATCTTGCTTTTGTTAGGATGTCCATTACCAAAAAGACAAATGATAAGTGTTGGTGAGGATGTGAAGAAAAGGAAAATCCCTGTACACTGTTGATGGGAATGTAAATTGATATAGCCACTTATGGAAAACAGTATGTAGTTTTCTCAAAAAATGAAATAAATAAAACAAAACTATCTTATGACCCAGCAACCCCATTACTGGTTACATGTACAAAGGAAATGAAATCTGAATCTCAATTTGCTATCTGAATTCTCATATTCATTGTAGCATTATTCACAATAGCCAAGATATGGAAACAATCTAAGTGTCTCTTAATGGATAAATAAAATGTAAAATGTGATACACACACACACACACACACACACACACACACACACAATGAAATATTATACAGCCTTTAAAAAGAACAAAATTCTTCCATATGCAACAATGTGGATGAACCTGTGAGGATATTGTGCTTGGGGAAATAAACCAGACATAGAAAAACAAACACTGTATAATCTCACTTATATGGGAATCTAAAATAGTCAAACTGGCTGAAGCACAGAGTAGAATGGTGGTTGCCAGAGGCTAGGGAAAGGAGGAAATGAGAAATATGGGTCAAGGGGTACAAGGTTTCAATCATGCAAGATGAATAAGTTCTGGTGATCTAACGTATGGCAAATCAATATTAAAAATACTGTATTAAGTACTTAAATTCATTAAGAGGATAGATATTAAGTGTTCTTAGCATAAAAAAAGAATATGATAATTATGTGAGGTGAGTGATATATTAACTAGCTTGATTGTGGTGATTATTTAAAAATATATATCTATATCAAAACATCACATTACACATTTTAAATATACACAATTTTTACTGATCACCTCAATGATGCTGGAAAAATAAATTACCACACTGTCTTGATTACTGTAGCTTGCATTAACTTTTGAATTTTAGAAGTGTGAGTATTCCTACTTTGTTCTTCTTTGGGGACTTGTTTTAGCTATTCTGGGTCCAAATTTCCACAAGATTTGAGGATCAGTTTGTCAATTACTGGAAAAATATGCAGTTGGAATTTTGACAGAAATTGTGTTAACCTGTACATCAACTTGAGAAATATTTTTCTTAACAACAATAATTTTTCTGATCTTAAACACTATATTGCTTTTCATTTATTTAGATATTATTTAATTTCTTTCAATTTCTTTTGTATTTTCAGTGTACCAGCCTTGCACGTCTTTTATTATTTAAATTTATTCCTAAATATTTTGTTCTGTTGATGCTATTGTAATGAACTTTTCCATATGGTTTAATTTTAGAAATATTCATTGTTAGAATATAGAAATGCAATTGAACTTTACATATTTATAATCTTTGCAAACTGGCTGAGATCATTCATTAGTTTTAAAAGTTTTTAAAAAATATATTCTTCAGGATTTTCTATATACAAGATCATGACAGTTGTGAAGAAATAATTTGAAAATTTCCCTTCCAATCTTGATAACTTTAACCTCATTTTCTTGACTAATTTCAGTAGCTAGCATTTCCAGTATAATGATTAATAGAAGTGCCAAAAGCACATATCTCTGTATTGTTACTGATCTTATGAAGGAAGGATCAAGTCTTTCACAGTTAAATATAACATAAACTGTATTTCTGTAGATGACCTTTATCAGGTTGAGGAAATTTCTTCTACTCTTAGTCTCTTGAGCACTTTTTATCATGAAAGAGAGCTAGATTTTGTCAAATATTTTTCAGCATCTATTCAGACGTTCATGTTGTTTATTTTATTTATTCAATTAATATGGTATATTATATTGATAGATTTTCACAAGTTGAACCAAGCATGAACTCCTGTAGTAAATAATTCCTGGTGTATAAATCATTTTATGTGTGTTTGCCTTTGGTTTGCAAGCATTTTGTATAGGGTTTTTGTTTTTATATTCCTAAGAGATATCAGTTTTTAGTTTCCTTTTCTTGTAATGCCCTTATCTTTTTTGATTATCAAGGTAATGCATGCCTTAGAATGATTTGGGAAGTGTTTCCTCTTTGCTATTATGAGGAATAGTTTGAGTGATTGGTGTTAATTTTTCTTTAGACATTTGTTAGAACTCACAAGTCATGTACACCAGGGCTTTTCTTATTGGAATTTTTTTTAAAGTATAATTTAATCTCTTTATTGTAATACTTAGGTCTATTAAGATATTCTGTTTTCTTCTTTTGCATAAGTTTGAGTAGTTTATATCTCTGTAGGAATTTTTGTCATCTAAGTTATCTAAATTGTTGTCATGTGAATAATTGTTGACAATGCTCCCCTACAATCCTTTTTATTTTTCTAATGTCATTAATGGTGCACTTTCTTTCATTACTGATTTTAGAAATTAGCTCTCTCTTCTCGTCAGTTCAGCCAATTTAGCTGATCTTTCCAAAAAGCCAAGTTTTGATTTCATTGAGTTTTCTCGATTGTGATTCTACCTCTAGTTCATTAATTTTCTTACTATACTTTATTATTTCTTTCCTTCTGCTTACTTTGAGTATAGCTTTTCTTTTTTTCATGGTGTGTTAATGTGAGTGGTTATGCTTGTTATTTACAATTATTTTTCTTTTGTAATATAGATATTTATAGCTACAAATTTCCACTAGGCACTGCTCTAGATGCATCCCATAGTTACAATATGTTGTGTTTTTATTTTACCCATTTTTAAGGTTTTTTTTCCTTCTTAAACCACCTGTTATTTTAGAGCGTGGTTTAATTTCTGTATATTTGTGAGTTTTGCAAGTTTCTACATGTTATTGATTTCTAACTTCAATCCATTTTGTTCAGACAACATAATTTGTTCCATTTCGATCCCCATACATTTATTGTGTCTTATTTTATATCTCAAAATATGGTCTTTATTGGAGAATGTTTTATGTGCACTTGAGAAGAAAGTTTATTCCCCTGTTTTACATCAAAGTGTTCTATTTATATTTTTTAGGTCTAGAGGATTTGCAGTGTTGTCCAAATCTTCCATTTCTTATTTTTATTTATTTATTTATTTTTTTGCTGTATGCGGGCCTCTCGCTGTTGCGGCCTCTCCGGTTGTGGAGCACAGGCTCCGGACGCGCAGGCTCAGCGGCCATGGCTCACGGGCCCAGCCATTCCGCGGCATGTGGGATCTTCCTGGACCGGGGCACGAACCCATGTCCCCTGCATCGGCAGGCGGACTCTCAACCATTGCGCCACCAGGGAAGCCCTTAACCTGTTTTTAATTTTTTATTTATTTTAATTTTTTTCAAATCTTCCATTTCTTGATCTACTGCTGAGATGTTATATTCATTATTAAAAGTTGGGTACAAAGTCTCACATTATTCTTTTTAAATTCTCTATTTTTCATATATTTTGGTCCAGTGTTGTTGGGTGCACAATATTTTTAATTGTGTCCTCTTGACCATTTCATCAATATAAAATATTTGACTCCTATAGCAATTTTATCTTAACATCTATTTTGTCTGATACAATTATAGCCTCTCTACCATTTATCATTTGGGTAGTGTTTATATGGTATATCTTATTCCATCATTTTATTTTCAACCTGTTTGTAATTTTGAATCTAAAGTGTAACTCTTGAAGATGGTACTGTAGTTGGATTGTGGATTTTTTTCATCTTTTCTGTCAATCTTTACCTTTTACTGTAGCTTTTATTCTATTTACATTTAATATAATTACTAATTAGATGATTTATATCTGAAATTTTGCTATTTGTTTTCTGTAAATTTTATGTGCTTTTTGTTTCTCTGTTGCTCCATTACTGTATTATTTTGTGTTAAATAGATATACTGGAGTATTCAATTTTAATTTATTGTTGCTTGTTTTACTAAATTTTTCTGAGTTTTTTTCCTTAATGGTTACCACGAGGGTTATGAATAACCTAGAACAATCTATTTCAGAATAATATCAATGTAATTTCAGTAATATAAAAAGTCATAAATATACAAAAAAATACAGTGCCATTTTCTTTTCCTCTTAATACTATTATTATCATACAAACTACATCTTTATATACCATAAGTCCATCAACACAGTTTTATAATTATTATTGGTGCAATTTTCTTTTGAATAAAATAGGAAAATGAGAGTTTTACAAAGAAAAGTATGTATTATTTAGCCTCAAAAGGAATGAAATATGGGTGTATACTTCAACATGGATGAATCTTGAAAACATTATACTAACTGAAAGAATCCAGAAACAAAATGCTATACATTACATGAAAACATTGATATGAAATATTCAGAATAGGCAAATACACAGAGACAGAAAACAGATTAGTGTTTGTCCAGGGCTAGGGAAGAAAGAAGTGGGGAGTAAAAGCTTAATGGATACAGGGTTTCCTTTGGAGGTAATAAAAATGATTTGGAACTATATGGTGATGATGACCGTATAACACTATCACTATATTAAATATTTACCACTGAACTGTACATTTTAAAATAGTAAAAATGGTGTATTTTATGTTATGTGTACAAAATATGCATTTATACTGTCTTTTATATTTACCTAAATAGTTAACTTTATCACTTTTCTTTCTTTCTTTTTTTTTTTTTTTTTTGTGGTACACGGGCCTCTCACTGTTGTGGCCTCTCCCGTTGTGGAGCACAGGCTCCGGACACGCAGGTTCAGCGGCCATGGCTCACGGGCCTAGCCGCACCGCGGCATGTGGGATCTTCCCAGACCGGGGCACGAACCCGTGTCCCCTGCATCGGCAGGCAGACTCTAAACCACTGCGCCACCAGGGAAGCCCACTTTTCTTTATTTCTTTATGTGCATTTAAATGACACTCTAGTGTCTTTTTTATTTCAGCCATAATGACTCCTTTTACTTTTTCTTATAATTCAAGTTTACTAGTAACAAATTTTCTCAATTTTGTTTTCCAGTAATGCCTTAAATTCTCCTTAATTTTTGAAGTATAATTTTGCTAAATATAGAATACTTGCTTTACATTATTTTTTTCTTTAAATACCTGAATGTGTCATCCATTTGCCTTCAGGTTTCCATGATACAAAGTCAGCTGTTAATCTTCTTGAGGATTCCTTTCGTCCACTGAAGAAAAACCCATAACCTAAAAGTTGAAAGTTACATTTTATTCGGGGACTTTACTGAGGAATATAGCCAAGGAAACAACCTCTCAGATGGCTCTGAGGAGCTGCTCTGAAGAGATAAGGGAGGAGCCTGGAAATATAGGAGTTTTTGCTGAAAAAAAAATGCAGTTGAAGATTGCAAGATTACTGCTAATCACAAAAAACAGGCATCTTAAGTTAATGATTTTAGTGATTTTCCATGTATGGGAAGATGCAAGAGTTTGGGCTCATTGAAATTATTCCTTAGGTATGTATCTTTAATATCTAGGGTGAGTGTCCTGTTTTTCTTCATCCTGAATTCCCCTCAGGGTGCAGCATCTGCACAGCTGGAGTGGCCGATGACTTGATGGCAGGCAACATTAGTTGTCTACTGGAATGTCATTGCAAAATTCTGTTTACTGAAATGACAGGCAACGGTTCCTGTCCACACTTTCATGTGATAATATATTTTCTCATTCTGTTTTCAAGATTTTCTTTTTTTTTCTCTTTGGATTTTGACAATTTTACCATGATGAGTGTAGGTGTGGCTTTCTTTGAGTTTATTTTGCTTCGAGTTTGTTAAAATACTTGGGTGTGTTTTTCAATCAAATTGCTTCAATGGTTGAAAATCAGACCAATGTTTTTCATCAGTTTTGGGAAGTTTTGGAAATTATGTCCTTAAATATTCTGTCCCTTTCTCTTCTCTTTTTCTGGGACTCCCATTATGAAAATTTTGGTATATTTGATAGTGTCACACACATATCTGAGGCTCTGTTCATCTTTCTTTATTTTTTTTCTGTTCTGTTGCTCATATGGGATAGTCTCAATTGCCGTATTCAAGTTTGATAATGATTTATTTTGTATGTGCAAATATGTTGTTAAGACACTACAGTGAATTTTTCCTTTCAGTTTTCGTATTTTCAACTCCAGAGTTTCTATTTGGTTCATTTAAAAAATAATAATATATCTATTCATTGACATTCTAGACTTCCTCAGGTATAGTTTCTATTGGCTGCACCTTGTTTTCCCCTGGGTATGGACTATACTTTTGTCTTTTTGCATTTCACTCAAGTTTTTTGAAAACTGAACTTTTAAAATAATAAAATGTAGGGCTTTCCTGGTGGCACAGTGGTTGAGAGTCCGCCTGCCGATGCAGGGGACACGGGTTCGTGCCCCGGTCTGGGAAGATCCCACATGCCACGGAGCGGCTAGGCCCGTGAGCCATGGCCACTGAGCCTGCGCGTCCGGAGCCTGTGCTCCGCAACAGGAGAGGCCACAGCAGTGAGAGGCCCGCGTACTGCAAAATAAATAAATAAATAAAATGTAGCCACTCTGGGAATTATTTGTTTCCCTCTCCTCAGGATTTGTTTTTCTATCACTTTGCATATGTAGTTAATATTTTAAATGTGGCAACTTTGAAATAATCCCTCCTTACTCCCAATCTCAGGGTTCCCTATTGTTGTTGCTTGTTGTTGTTTTTATGCTTGCTACATATTCATTTAGTAATTTCTTTGGACTAATTCTTAAAAATCTCTTTCTTTGTTACATGAGATCTCTGTTTTAAAGCCACTAAAGGCTCTTCAGTCCACTTAATGATCACTTAAGAGATTCCTGTAAATTATTTGAACCAATTCATCTTCTAGATTTTGCCAAAGTAATCTGTGTTTGTGTTTATGTGTCTTTTAATGTTCTGCCAGGCAATTTTCAAGTCTAGCTTCATTTTTACTTCCTGTTTGCCTACAATCTTAAGTCAGCCAGAGTTCAGAGTTTAGGACCTTCTCAGGTCTCTCGTGGGCTTGTGCAAATCCTGGGTATGCACACAGCTCTGTAATGTATGTGGTCTTCCAGAATGTCAGGGTATGTCAGAGGTTTTCTAAATGCCCTTTGAATATTGCATTCTCCATTTTTTCCTTTTAAGTTTCTTGGTCACACTTCTGTTGGCTCCAACTGTTATCACCACCTCAGGCAGTTGTGTTATTAAACAATTGCTACTGTTTGTTTTGAAAAATGCCTGGAGGATAGGGCTGTTTGCAAAGAACAAGCTCCTTGTCACATCAAATATAGAAAAGCCCAGAGAATCAAGTATTTCAGGTAGCTGTCCAGACAGGTCAAATAATAATTCACTAAACTTTGGGCTTTTTATTTTAGATATCCAAACCTGGTAGGCCTCTCCAGTGGCTGTCAGTTTGCTGTTTTTTACCACTATTATAATTATGAGGCTGTTGGTTTTCAGGCTAATGTAAATTGAGGGACAAAGGATGGGAATAGAGCAAGTTAAAGTGCCACAAACCTTGCTATTATTACTAAGATTAAACAAATTTTCTTGAATAAACACTCAGGACTGCTGCAAGCTTTTAATTTAATTTCCTGTGTTCTGAAGACATTGATTTTGACAGATTTTCCCCCCCTCTGTGTTCTCATTGTTTTTATGGTGGAGAGGATTTTTGGTTGTCTTTACCATTTAAAAATGGGTCATTTTTAAGGAACTTTCTTTTCAGTTAACATGATTTTTATCTTTTTTCATTCTAAAGTGTATTAAGTGGCAGTGTTTTAAGATATTTGGATAGATAACAAAGCATATGGACTATTCTATTTTCTCATCTACTCTCAGTTCCCTTGCAAAGCCATGTGGCTGATCTGGTCAATAAAATTTAAGCAGAAGTCACATGTCACCATCAGTTGTTATGATAGGTTATGGGGGAGATAATTTTGCGGCAGAACTTGAGCTACCAAGTCTTTTTCAAGTCACTTTTAAAGGTAGAAATCTGTGCCATGGATTGCCTAAGCCTGACTCTGGCAGTGTGTTTTGCAGAAAAATGCCTTATTTCCCCCATTCTTAACTAGTTATGAAGGATTTGCCTTTATATTCTGTTGTTCAGGGGTTAAAAATACAAATGATTTTACACACCTATATAGAAGGGGTGGTGATTCTTAGAATTGGTTAGATATGAGTGCCTTTCCCCATAATCTTCACTACTTAGTTTTCTTAGCTGTAAAATGGAGATTCACAGAAGCATCTCTCAATATCTAACCACTGGAGACTCCCTGAATTCAAGGCAGTCTTCAAGGCAGTCTTACGCTGAGTTACATGTTATGAATTATAAAGTGTTATAAGTTGTAAAATAGTTATAAGGTGTATTAATTGTACCCTACCCAATACAGTAGAATGTATTCTAAAGTTTCTTTAAATGATGGCTAGCTCACTTATAATTAAACATACTCAGTGATAACCAGTTTACTACATGGTGAAGTAGTCTTTGTAGTTGTGACCTGTAATTCTCAAAGAGAGCCTTTCTGTTGTTTGTAAATGTATCCATCTCCCCTCTTATCCAGCTCCCTAGTCATGGGCAAATTCCCTACAGTGGACCTGGGAATAGATCAAACATTCTTTTCAGCATAATGTGATCATTCCTAAATTTGTATTTAATAGCAAAACATAAATGTTAATTAAGAGAAGAGTTTATATTTAGTGTTGACATTATTAATAGGAATATTAAAAAAAATAAAGTTATTATTCCTCTAGAGAATTCCAATAACCTCACAATCCCAGAAAAGTTTTATACATTTTTGGAAGAATTTCTTCTAAGAATTTCCAAATATTTCCAAAAACATGTATATCCAGAGGAAATAATGAGAATATGGAACAATAGCATGCTTAATTTTATTAAATGTCTTCTGCTGGAATACTGAATGCCGAATAACAAGATCTCTGAATTTTTCTAACAAAAGCTTCTGTGATACTGCTAGAATATATTAAATAGATGATACCAATGAGTGGAATACAAATAAACAAAAAATATTAAGATGGCTCTCATATAATTATATTTGCAATAACAAAGAGCAGGAACAGTGAAGGGAAAATGAGGTAAATAAAATATCAAATATTTACCAATACACAGAAATATATTTAACTAGCATATATGGATACCTTCCCATAGTTAAGTGAATAGAAATATTAAATGCTAAACCATCCTAGTTCTCACATCCAGAAAGGTAGAAGGATGGCCATTAAGATAAGTACTTATAAGACATTAATTATGTAGTTACCCTGGAGTGTATTTGTTTTCTATTGCTTCATAAAAAATTAGCATGAATATAACAGCTCAAAACAACTTCAGATCACCACCTTACAGTGATTCACAGCATTTTTACCTGTGAATCTCTTATTGTTCTCCTAGAGATCATCAGTACAGTGAACAAAGATCTGTAACTATCTGTAACAAGGAACAAATGTACTCACACCCAACCTCAGGAAAAGCATATTCTTGACTACAAAACAAAGGCCCTGGGAAACTAATCTCAAATATTTGGTTGCAAACATTTCCAGATGGAGATGTTCACTTATACTGATGAGAATTCTATTCCCATTCTCACCATTTTGAGCTACAGCAGGGTCACAGAGATCAACATTCTCATACTCAAGATATGTGTTAATCATTCTTTGACTGTTGTCATGTTTGTCAATTGTACTTGTTGAGTCCTTCAGTAAGGAGATGCTGAAATGAAGTATGTCATCGTTAGAGGGTATATTGGCAGTGTATTAGAGCAGTATGTTAGAGGGTATATTGTCAGTGTATTAGAGCAGTATGTTAGAGGGTAAAGCCTTAGAGAAAACGGAGTGGAGGGAAGCAGAACTAGGCAGTGAATGCCTTTATATCTTGAAAACACATTAATCTGCTCTAGCAAATGTGCCATCTCCTGCCCAGCAACTGCACTCCAGAATGCTACTTAGCTAATCTAGTGTTAGCCTTTGAGTCATTTTTCAGGATATTTTTCTTCAGTGGCCAGAATGGTGAATAAAACTTGAGACATAATAGGCATCTCTCTTCCTGAATTCTTAAGATCCCTAAGCCTAGCATCACTTCACTGCTCAACCCAGGTTGTGATACTATTTGTGATTTGCTATACTGATTGTTGATTGAGATGGGGAAGTGAGTTTCAGAGGCTTCCACTTTATCTTTTCCACTATAATAGCTTTTACCCCACAATCTAAGGACAAATGTGAGAAGTTATACAAATGTCAAGTGTCACTCTGAGTTATACACTTGGAAACCCAGAAGATCCACATTAATGATGACTTTAGCCAAGACTCTATTCATTACCTTGTCTCCATGTGGTTTCCTTCTAACAAGGGAAGGACACTAGTCAGGGAGATCATGGCACTTTTGGTCTCCAAGGGTATCAATTTATATGTCCCTGGCATAAAAGTTCCAGGTTTTCCAACAAGGGCACTGAATTTGGCATTGCAGACCTGCCTGGAGTAAAGATTCAATAGTCTTTAAAGCTAAGGGACCCCAACTAATGGATCCTGGATTTGATCTTCAGATTTTCTTTTTCTTTTTCATTTCAGAAGATAGGGGCCCTATGAGAGTTACCACAGAGACCCTTTTGCACTTCACATTTAGTTGCCATTTGGGGTTAACTCTCCACACTTGTTCACTATCTCTCGATAGCACATCAGTGAAATTTAATAACAACCAGTAAATCCATGGTTCTTACGTATTTTATTCTCTACCCTTTACTTTTCAAATGACTGAATCATTGTAACAGCCTGGGTATTCCTTTCCGTTGGAACATAATCAAATCAACACAGGTGAAAGTTTAAATAACTAGACTACAATCTGGTAACAAGGACTATGCATGTTCCACCTACCTTACAGATCAGTCTTCACTACCAGCCAAGCCTTGAGAGATCCAGTCCTAAACCATCATTTTACCGGCTTGAACCATTCCTCATACAAGCTGTATTAGTTTGGCTCTCTGAGAAGCAGAAAATGAGAATTAGGAATGTCAGCATTTTATTATGATGGATAAGAAAGAAAGAAGGAATAATTATGAAGAAAAGGCTTTCAGACTAAGCTTCAGACTAAATCTGAAACTTTGAAGGAAAGTGGGGAGGCAATGAAATTGGTCCTGGACACCCACCAAATGTGGAAAAAATTTGACAGTCTTCATAAAACCAATGGGGAATTTAGAGTAAATATGACTCTTCTGAGAAGTTCCATATTCAGCTGAGGTAGACAGGCACTGAAACCCTTACACTAGTCAATCATCAACTGGGAGCTGTCCTAGAAAACTGAGGTAGATCAAGAAAATGCAGCCAGAGATAATTTACTATTTTCATTCCTTGCAGCTGAACAAATTCTTTCTTAAAACAAGATGTGAGTAGCACACCTTTATGGTTATCGCAGCAATACACAATCCATACACAGTTATCATAAACTTTGCTGCTCAAATAGTCTTTTGTTTTGTTTTGGTATCATTTTCAAGGAGAACACTTTTCAAAATCCAAAGATTAGATTATTTTCTAAATATTAATACACATGGTACAAAAGCCACAAGGTAAGAAAGGATGTACTATTAAAAAAAGCAAAAAACAAAAATTTCTCCTACATGTCAACAGCCAGTTCACAACTTTTTTCTGCAGAAGTTACCACAATTATTATTTTTCATGGGCCCTTCCAGAGAAATTCCATGTATATAAAATTATTAGTATGTATGTATATATGTATGTATGCATGTATGTATGAAGAAACCAAAGCAACTGGCTTCTGATTCACTCCTTACTCAACTACTGGAGTTTGTTCCTGGGAAAAGAAAGAAGGCAGGGAGTCTGATCAATATCCATGTAAGTATGTTGATCATTGATCTACCAGTAAAGGCAATAATGGTAATTGCTAGGAGAAGAGTACATATCTAGGAAATTCTTATAGCATCATACTCTGTTTTATAACTGCTGATGGTAAGTAAATCTTCAATATATAGATTTATGAAGAATATATCCTCATTGAATGTGAAGTGAGCTACATAACTTTCTGGGAGTATTAACTATAGATATCTTACGACCTAGATGCTTCTCAATATGTGAGATGATTTGTATACTTCATTAGAGATCTCATCTATGCTAGGCAAAGACTCCATGTCCAATGATGAAAGGAAGGACATGGGGAGACCTAAGCCTAATTTGCAATTATTTATTGACATCTTTTAATCTTAAAATTATTAGTAATATGGGTAATTCACAAGAGTTTCATTTGACAACCCAGTTGTTTATTTTAGCTCAATATGCATTTTGTGAATATTTGTATTGTTTGGATTCTTTCATAAAATCGTTTAGAGAAATATCCAAATAGTGTGCCATAACAGTACCTAAATTCATTTTTATTATTCTACAGTATATGACACTATGATTGCAGGAAACTTCAAAGGGTAGGCAGATTTTTAGAGTCTTTAATTTCTTCTATTAACATATTTTATATACCACTCAACCAATATTTCTTGGTCATATTAATGATTAATTCTAGTAAGTAAGTGTTGATTTCTGATTGTGTAAGTACTCGAACTTTGTTATTCAAAATCATCATAACTATTATCAATATTTTGTATTTCAATATAAATTTTAGAATCAACTTGTCATTTTCCACACAAAAAATTTGCTGTTAGTTTGAGATATTCTCTTGAATCTATAATTTAATTTGGAGTGAATTGGCATCTTTATAATACTGAGTGCTGTAATCAATTAACATCATATATCTCAACTGATTGAATTTTTTCAAGGGTGCTCTTAATATTTTACTGAGAGGTTTTGTACATATTTCTTTAGATATATTGCTGATTTTTTTTGTTTTCTGCTTCTAGATTACATGTAAATTCACTTCCACATCATTGGTACTGTTTAGAAGGACAAGGTTTTTGTTTTGTTTTGTTTTTGTATATTAACTTTGTGTATTATATTATTTACTCATTATTTCCAATAATTTCATAAATTTATTCAAATATATTATCTACAAACAATGAGTTTTAATTTTCCTTCCAATCTTTATATCTTTTATTTATCTTTGATGCCTTATTTCACTAGATAAGGCCTACAATAAATTGTTGAAAACAAAATATTGAAAAATACTCTAGAATATTTACCTATAATCCTAAAAGATTAATCCTAATCATACTGTTCAGGTGAAAGTAGTGCTCTTGTCATTTTATAGGTGTGAAAATGAGGCTCACTGAAGTACTTTCACTTCCTCAAAGTCCAACTCTTCCTATGTGGGCAAACTAGCACTAGAAACTCAGTTAACTCCTTGTAATTTTTGTGATTTTCTTTTTCTACTTGTATCACATCATTTAATTTCAAATTTAGTTGGAAATATATTTTCTTCTAACATTTTTAATATGTTTCCTTTTAAAATTCTCATTGAGCATCCCCTACACTAATAAGGTTAATGGAAAAATCAGTTTCTCCTGCTAAAGGCTACAGCTAAAGTAGCTCCTTTTGAATATTTACTTCTCAAAATTCACATGTGCTCAGGATTTACCTCAATGATAGCTTCATATGTGTATATATAATGATTACCTTACTGAAATTTTATGGACTATTATTAATGCTTCTATCCAGAGGGTCTCTAATTGTAGTATTAACAACTATTTGTCACAAGATTAGGTATTGCCAGTCCTAAGTCTAATGTGTATAAATTGTCTAAGTATTCCTTTCATCCCTCTATTTCAATGTTTCTATGTCCAACCCTAGAAAACTTAAATACTAAATGTCAAATAGCCCATCTAGTTTTTACTATATACAAAAAGAATAATAAAACATAATTTAAATAAAATTGCTATACTTGTATATGATCTGAGCGTATTTTTAACTACCTGCATGAGCCCAGTTAAGCCATTTTTGATGCTTTATATGGAAATGATTATAGAGGCCATTTGATGTTATTAAATTGCATGAAAAAACCCCTACATTTCTCTAGTTGATGAATCTCACCCTTGAGTTTCATTTTATTAAAGATCCTCTAATATTCATACAGGAAGAGCCTGTATCAAATTTTGAGCTCAAAACTAAGCAGTAAGAAGATGAAGTGTAATGGGACAGAGAACTAAAATAGCTATAGGAGTTCCTTTTCAAAAGTATCAATCCTTTTAATATCCAAAACTACTGGCATAAAAATGAAGTTTGAATATAGATGTTTTATCATGCACATTGAGGTTGACTTTATAAAAAGATCCTCAATTTTAAACTTTCAAAATATTCTTTCTATTTTATACATTAAAATTTACCTTAAAATGCCATATATTCTTTTCTTTTTAGCAGTCAAAGTGGTTGGTATTTGATGCTGCTTCATGTTATTCCTAATTTAGAACTGAACTCCTTATACACCATTTTGGTAGCCTCAATAGGCCCAGAATCATAAGGCATGTTTTCATTGTTGGGCACAGCTAAGTTATAATCAATTGGCTGTTCAGGTTCCAAGATAAACAGCACACAGGTCCATCTAGAGCTGTCAACAATTCATAGACTGTAAAAGCTCAGAAAGAATATAAAGAAATGAAAAGACTGCAGACTAGAAAACTCTCACCTGTTCATCAGTTAACGTATATTAACATATGGCAAATGAATATTATTTATCAAACTTTATTCTGTATACAGAAGATACAGGGGTAAAAAGAAAATTAGAGTTTTAACCTCTAAAAATTTGCATAAAAAGAGACAGATATTAAACATTCATACATAAACAAACAAGATACTTTTAAAAAGAGACAGATATTAAACATTCATACATAAACAAACAAGATACTTTCTTGTTCTTAGGAGTGCTAAGAATGAAAATATAAGTTGATATGAGGAAGGGTGACTGATGAGAGATTTTTCCTTTAGCTAGTATTGTCAGGAAAGTAAAGCCATAAGTGATGGGGAGGCAGCAGTAAAAGTACCTTGAAGAAGAACATTCCAAGCAGAAGAAACACAACAGGAAAGGACCCTACTTAAGTACAGACCTGAAATTCTAAAGGATTATAAAGACCACAAGGTCACCAATGTGACCTTTTACCCTAGGTTCATTTCAGAGTTGTAACAGTTTCCAGGTTACATTCAATCATTGAGAACTGAATTTTAAAATATTCAAACTAAACTTACTTATAGCTGAATGATAACCCAAGAAAGCTCCCTATAATCAGGTACTTTATGTTATGCCCATTTTTGAAAGAATTGATACACTTTCCTTTTTTTAAGAAATTCTCATATTTTACAGAGATACAGGTCATTCTGCCATTCTTGCTAAAAAGCATACACAAAATGTAAAGAAAAAAAACTGCATGTAATGAACACCAACTGTGCATATCCATATCACCTCATGGGTCTAATTTTGTCTGTTTATCAGAACAAGTGTGTAGCTGATACTGTTTTGCTGGTTTTATATCAAGGAAGTTGGTTTACATAGGGAATATGACCAAGCTAACAGCTTGGTCTAATTCAAAGTATGGGGTCTCTAATTTACATTATTCAAAAGATGGAGGATGTGGAGGGAGAATAGTCACTCTTATCCTATTACCCTAATAATGTTCTCTTGTCTGTTAATAATGGTGAATTGATTGCTCTTATACTTTTGTGATTGGCCCTTTCTTTTTCAAGATTTTCCTTTGTAGGAATGTAGAAGCAACACAATGAATATGACAGTTACCAGAAAGAAAAAGTATCAAGGCAGTTGAGAATAATGTTTCAACTCTTTGAGCAAAACTCTTTGGCTTTTGAAATATACCAATATTTGAAGAGTGAGACATCTTTGCTTTATGTGTGAATGTAGATCTTTTAAATTTATGACAAATTCAATATTTCACTGAGTTATTTAAAAGTAATAAAACAAAAACAAAAATATATCTTTTGCCTTAATTCAGGTTCAAAGATGTTCAGAATCTCAACTATATTGTTATTATAAAAAGACAGGCTAATCTAATATACTATAAACATTGACTGCTTAAATATAACACAGAACATGTCAAATAAGTGTTTAAAATACTCAATGGATAAACAAACATAACTGAATAAACAGCTATAGGGATATAATAAAATATATCTGTTCATAGTTAATGCCAAACACTGGAATTTGAAATTGCTAATTAAAAACATTAGTAAATGTCAATAAAGCAATATTTTAATGACTCCAAGATAATCCCATAGCAATCAGTTTAGATCAGAATGAGTTTATTGTAAAGTGCCAAATGTGGAAAAAATGCTTCCTTTGCACTATTAAGCAACAATTTCTCAAATGAATAATGCTTAGTCAAAATTTAACTAGATAATTACTTAATTTGCATTTATTAAGGAAAAATAATAATGGGGAAGAAAGCTCTTTGGGAAATGACCTGAGAGTTAACAGTTGACTTAGATAAACACAGTTTTACCTTAACTTCTGAATACAGAAACACGATACTCATAAATCAAAACAACAACAGCAAAACCCAAGAACGACAATAAAGTAACATGAAATTTATTTGACAGAAAGCAGGTGCCAATTTTATACTTGGCATATGTTGAAAAATTACCAACCTCTGGTAGAGCGATTTTGTCTAGTGAATTCAGTAAGAATATGAACTTCAGTTCCCATATTTTAAAGTCTAGTTTTACTAGAAGCAGGGGAAGTGTGGCTGTTCAATTTTGCAGTTATATAAGTGGGGATAAAAATAAATAAATCCATGAAATGTGTTTGTTCCCATATTATTCAAAAAGATCTGAACATTGTACACGTCCTTCATTATACTGCAAGTAAAAAGGCCTGAAAAATCACACTTATATTCAAATATTCCTCTTCCATATGACTGGTCTAATCAAACTGATGGGACTCTTTTGGACCATGGTGCTGGCAGCAGGAGATTCTTACTAGCAACAAAGGAGGGAACTATAACAATGTCTGAGTTGGGTTTAGAGGTGATTTAATGTTCAAATATGTCAAAGGTATCTAATATTTTGTGACAATAAAGGGGACCAGAGAAAATATTAAAGTTGATGAAGAGAATCAGGAATTAGAAAAATACAGAGATAAAATATAATAGCTTTCAAAAAAGATGACAGACTTTGCATCTCTCCCATTAAGAAGTAATATCTATTTTCCCACCCTTTGAATCAAGACTGGCTTTGTTACTTGGTTTGACCAATAGATACAGCATAAATTACCCTATTCTATATCAAAGCATACAATTCAAAAGGACTTGCAGATTTTGCTTTCATGCCTTATAATTCTACAGATATGTGAACTGGTACCAAATGGTGTGTGATACATTCCAGTTACCTCCATCACTTCAGTAGAATGCCATTGCCCAGAATGTGAAAGTGACCATCTGTAACAGGCCAGACACCAGTAAAACTTTCAAGTTTCTGCAGATATATGAGTGAATAGGCTGATATCTACCAAGCCCAGCACAGACTAGAATAAGCAGAATTATTAGCTAATTAAACAGAGTTTTAAGACACAAAAGAATCATGAATAAATAGAAAATCTGAACAGTCCAAAAACAAGTAAGCAGATTGAACCAGCAATTAAAAATCTCCCAAAAAAGAAATACTCAGGACTAGATAGTTTCTGTGGTGAGTTCTATCAAACACTTAAAGAATTAATGCCAATCCTCCTTAGACTCTTCCAAAAATTTGAAGAGGGAGGAACACTCCCAAACTCATTTTATGAAGCCAGAATTACCCTGATACCCAATAAAGACACTATGAGAAAATATCCCTGATGGATATAGACGCAAATATTAAAATAAATCTTAGCAGACTGAATTCAACAGCACATTAAAAGAACCATGAACAAGTAGGACTTATCCCTTGGATATAAGTATGATTCAACATACACCAATCAATAAAGGTGATACACCACATGAATAGAATGAAAGAAAAACTCATATGATGATCTCAATAGATGTAAAAAAATCATTTGACAAAATTCAAATCCTTTCATGGTAACATGCTCAACAAATTGGGTATAGAAGGATACCTCAATGTGATTAAGGACATATATGTCAAGCCCACAGCTAACATCATACTCAGTGGTGAATACTTGACAGCTTCTCCTCTAAGATCAGGAATAAAACAAAGGTGCCTGCTCTCACCACTCTAATATAACATGATATATAATATAATATATCCTATTATTATAATTATAATAGGATATATTACATATAGCAATATATCATATGTTATTCATTTTATACATATATTTTATTAATATATAATGTACACAATATAAAATAAGTAATATATATAATATATTATATAATAATATAAAATATATTATTTGTGCATATACATTAATATATACACATATATGCATAGATATATGGATATGCATATACACATGCATAATACACAAATACACATGCATACATGTATACATTTTTCAATTGGGATTGGAAAGAGAAGAAAAGCAACAAAACTCTATCCATTAGTCTATTGGGGATATTCATAATAAACATTTCTTAACCTTAACTTTATAAACTAACACATTTAAATAAACATATGAGTACAGACTCGTATCTAAAGTAATTTAGAATATCTCCTCTCAATAGCTCACTTGGGGAAAGAACTGCTTAACAAAATATTAGTGTTTCTTCTGGTATTAATTTTATAAAACCAAATGCTTTACATTTAATATGCAATAATTCATAATAACTGTTTCAGGTAAAATGCAACTATGTGAACAACATTGGTACATTCTTTAGAAAAAAACAAATAGTGTAAATGATTTGAGGCAATTTTATTTATTCATTCACAGATTCTTTCATTAAAATTTTCTCCCTGCCTCATGTGGTTTAAGTATCATATGAGAACCCTGCTCTGAAGGAGCTTTTGATATAAAGGGTCAGGGACACATGTCTTTGTAATATGAGAATAAGTGGGATAAGGATAAAAACACAAAGAACTAGTATTTTTAATCCGGGCTTGATATTAAAATATATTTCATAGAGGAAATGACACTTGAGTGTAAAACCGCATTATTTTTTCATATCAATAGGTTAAGAGAGAACTTGTGAGACAGAAGAAACAGTATTGTAAGGTCTTGCTCCTGTAGAAAACCTTTAAATATAACTTTGGTAAGGAGTGTCCCAAATCATCTATACAAATTTTCCCATGTTTAAAATATGTTATTTAAAATACAGATTGGTAAATATACAAAGTAAAAATTTCTAATTTGAAGTGGTTGCATGAACATAAGCTAGAAAACCTCTGTATATTAATTCTGAGAGAGAAAAAGTAAGAGCAAAGAAAAAGGGAATGAATCATGGACATCCGCAAGTACAAAAGACAGTTGCAGTTCAGTAGATCAAGATATAGTCACAATTCTATTATATGTCACTAAAACATATATAAGCCACTTTTTAAAAAAATGGAACAACACAGAGACACAAACACACAAAAATACTCTTATGTCCCAGTTGAACAGGATAAACTTTAAGTATTTTCTTGCTTTAGCACTGATTTTTAAAAAATTATTTTTGTATAAAACTGAAAATAACAGACATCTGCAAACAAAAGGGTAGGACTAAAAGCAGTACTATATAGAGAAAAATCTGAAAATTTTAATGTTTAAAATATAATCTTTTTCTCTGTCTGGTGATTGGATGTTAAATCTCCCAAAATTTAAGTTCAATGCAAACTTGCTGTTTGCCAAATAGAGACATAAGGAGTGGAACATATTTGTGGCTTACAGGGAAAATAATTACAGTTATAATCCACATGCCTGCAGTGTGATAACAAAACATGGCTTTAAAAATGTTTAGCTCTAGAATCCTAGTGGGCACCAAAGGAAGGCTCAGACATCTTTCTATTATTTTCTTATTTGCATACATTAATAAGGCATTGTGTGTTTGTCAGATTCTGTGCATTTCTTTTCTTTATGAAGCTGTATATTATTGTGTTTGTGTATATGAACTCATATAATTGTGTTTGCATTTGTGAGTCTAGCTCTTACTTTCCATTCATTTTTTACTATTATAATCATAGCTCTTTCTCCTCCCCTTTAAACTATTTTTCTTTCTGCTTTAATAGCTTTCTAAACCATGTTATTTCCACATAATTAGCCATAGTCTTCAACTGAAATAAACCTTTATTTTTTTCTCTATTTGATAAAAAAAGATGATATTTGTTGATTTTGTTATTAAAGAATAAGTGAGTCATATATTTTTATATATCTCTGTGAAATATATTTACATTTTATAAATATAGATATTTACTCATTAAAGTTCACTTGTCCTCAGTAGAAAATAAAATCTACAACATGGTAAAATAAATATTTCTTACAAAGAACTGGCAAAATCAAAGGATTTAATTATAAAACATCTATAGAATTTTCAGATATTAGACTTTATTCCTAAAATCAGCATTTAGAAGCTCAATATTGAATACCCACAGTACAGATACTTTTATTTCCTACCATATTTACTGAAATACAATTAACATACGAAAGAGTTCATGCATTTTGTGTTCATTTTGATCACATAGGTATATACTTGAGAAACTATAACCACAATCAAAACAATCAACATAACTACCATACCAAAATATTTCCTAGTATCCTTTTGTAATCTCTTCCACTCATATCCTTAGAATTTTGTAAATTTATATAATTAGGAACTTACAGCATGTACTGTTTTTTGCCCAGCTATTTTCATCCAACATAATTATTTTAAAAGTGATCCATATTGTATCCTGTATCAGTACTGCATTCCTAGTCCTGATAGTGGCCAAGATGGTGGAGTAGAAGGACCTTAAGCTCTCACAAGCACACCAAAATCACAACAAACTGCAGGAAAACCATTGATGAAAAAGACTGGAACCTACCAGAAAAGATCTTCTACTAATAAAGCCATAAAGGAGGAACCACAACAAGATGTATAGGAGTGGCAGGCTCATGAAATCAAATCCAATACCCCCTGGGTGGGCAACCCACAAACTGGAGAATAATTATATTACAGAGGTTCTCAGACAGGAATGAGAATTCTGAGCCCCACTTCAGGCCCCCTGGCCCAGGGGTCCAGCACTAGAAAGAGGAACCCCCAGAGCATTTGGATGTAAAGGCCAGTGGGGCTTGATTGCAGGAACTCCACACAATTGCAGGAAATAGAGACTTCACTACTAAAGGGCTCACAAAAAATCTCACATGCACTGAGACCAAGGGCAAAAGCAGTAATTTGATAAGAGCCTCGGCCACACCACTTGCTGGTCTTGGAGGGTCTCCTGGGGAGGTAGGGGGCAACTGTGGCTCACCCTGGGGACATAGACACTTGTGGTAGACATATTGGGGAGGATTCATCTGTGTGAGCTCCCCAGGAGGCTGACATCTTTGGCACCAAGACCTGGCCCAACCTAACAGCCAGTGATGTGAAGTCACAGGCTAAACAACAAACTGGGCAGGGACACAGCCCCAAACATCAGCTGACAGGCTGCCTAAAGACTTCTTGAGCCCGCAGCTGTCACTATACATGCTCTGAGACATGGCCCTGCCTACCAGAGGGCCAAGACCCAGCTTTACTCATCAGTGGGCAGGCACCCCCCACCCGCCAGGTAGCCAACACAAGTCTCTATACCAGCCTCACCTATGAGGGAGTAGACACTAGAAGGAAGAAAACTACAGTCCTGCAGCCTGAAGACCAAGTCCAAAAATACAGGACAGACACTACCCTGGGACCACCTGGCCCCTGGCCCTTAGGTGATGAGAAGAGAGCTGGGTCACATAGGACATCACCTATAGAGGGCCACTTCTCCAAGGTCATACAAGGTTTATACACATAAAAATACAAACAGAAATTTATAACAAATGAGGTGATAGAGGAATGTTTCACATGAAGCAATGAGATAAAACCCCAGAAGAAGAACTAAGAGATGTGGGGATACATAATCTACCCAAGAAAGAGTTGGGTAGAAAACTCTGAACTCAAGAAAGAGTTCAGAGTAATGATCATAGAAATGATCATAGAAAACTCTGAACTCAAGAAAGAGTTCAGAGTAATGATCATAGAAATGATCATAGAAAACTCTGAACTCAAGAAAGAGTTCAGAGTAATGATCATAAAGATGATCAGAGAACTCGAGAGGAAAATGGATACACAGAGTGAGAAATTAGAAGTTTTTAACAAAGAATTAGATTACACAAAGAATAACCAAACAGAATTAAAGAATACAATAACTGAGATGAAAAGTACACTAGAAGGAATCAAGAGTACACTAAATGTGGCAAAAGAACAGATCAGTGTGCTGGAAGACAGAGTAGTGGAAATCACTGCTACCGAACAGAAAAAAAATAATGAAAAGAATTCAGCACAGTTTAAGAGACCTCTGGAACAACATCAAGTGCACTAAAATTTATGTTATGGGGTCCCAGAAGGAGAAGAGAGAGAAAGGGCCTAATAAAATATGTAAAGAGATAATAGTTGAAAACTTCCCTAACCTATAAAAGGAAAGAGTCACCCAAGTCCAGGAAGCACAGAGACCCATATAGGATTAACCCACAGAGGAACACACTAAGACACATTGTAATCAAAATGACAAAAATTACAAAGAGAGAATGTTAAAAGCAACAAGGGAAAAACAAAAAATAACAGACAGGGGAATTCCCATAAGGCTATCAGCCAATTTTTTAGCAGAAACTCTGCAGGCTAGAAGGGACTGGCACAATATACTTAAAGTGATGAAAGAGAAAAACATACAAACAGGAATACTCTACCTAGCAAGGCTTTCATTCAGACCTGATGGAGAAATCAAACCCTTTACACACAAGCAAAAGCTAAAAGAATTTACAATCACCAAAGCAGCATTAAAACAAAGGCTAAAGGAACTTCTCTAGGTGGAAGAGAAGAGGCCACATATAGAAACAATAAAATTATGAAAAAGAAAACCTCACTGGTAAAGTCACATATACAATAAAGGTATAAAATCATCCATACACAAAGCTAGCAAGTATATTAAAAGACAAAAGTAGTAAAATCATCTGTATCTACAAAAAGCAGTTAAGGGATACACAAAATAATTAGATGTAAAATATAATTTCAAAAAGAATAATCATTAGGGGAGGAGAGTATAAACTCAGGGTATCTAAAATACATTTGAAATTAAGAGATCAGCAAATTATAACAAGCACACACACATTATATGTATACATATGGGTATATATATATACATACATATATATATGTGTATATATATATATATATATATATATATATATACAGAGAGAGAGAGAGAGTGCTATACAAAAAATTTATGCCAAGAAGGAAACTAAAATCTATAACAAATATACATATAAAAAAGAAAAAGGAGTCCAAACATAACACTAAAAATAGTCACTGAATCACAAGAGAAGAGAACAAAAGAAGAATGGAGGAAAAAAAGACCTACAAAAACAAATCTATAGGAAATATAAACAGACCAATCACAAGCACTGAAATTGAAACTGTGATTAAAAATCTTCCAACAGGGCTTCCCTGGTGGCACAGTGGTTGAGAGTCCGCCTGCCGATGCAGGGGACACGGGTTCGTGCCCCGGTCTGGGAAGATCCCACATGCCGCAGAGCGGCTGGGCCCGTGAGCCATGGCCGCTGGGCCTGCGCGTCCGGAGCCTGTGCTCTGCAAAGGGAGAGGCCACAACAGTGAGAGGCCCGCGTACCGCAAAAAAAAAAAAAAAAAAAAAAAAAAAAAAATCTTCCAACAAACAAGAGCCCAGGACCAGATGGCTTCACAGGTGAATTCTATTAAACATTTAGAGAAGAGTTAACACCTATCCTCCTCAAAATCTTCCAAAATATAGCAGAGGGAGGAACACTTCCAAACTCATTGTACAAGGCCACCATCACCCTGCTACCAAAATCAGACAAAGATGTCACAAAATAAGAAAACTACAGGCCAATATCACTGATGAACATAGATGCAAAAATCCTCAACAAAATACTGGCAAACAGAATCCAACAACCCATTAAAAGGATCATACACCATGATCAAGTGGGGTTTATCCCAGGAATGCAAAGATTCTTCAATACACGCAAATCAATCAATGTGATAAACCATATTAACAAATTAAAGGAGAAAAACCATATGATCATCACAATAGATGCAGAGAAAGCTTTCAACAAAATTCAACACCCATTTATGATAAAAATCCTCGAGAATGTAGGCATAGAGGGAACTTACCTCAATATAATAAAGGCCATATATGACAAACCCACAGCCAACATCATTTGCAATGGTGAAAAACTGAAAGCATTTCCACTAAGATCAGGAACAAGACAAGGTTGCGCACTCTCACCACTATTATTCAACACAATTTTGGAAGTTTTAGCCATGGCAATCAGAGAAGAAAAAATATTAAAGGAATCTAAACCAGAAAAAAAGAAGTAAAATTGTCACTGTTTGCAGATGACATGATACTATACATAGAAAATACTAATGATGCTACCAGAAAACTACTAGAACTAATCAATGAATTTGGTAAAGTAGCAGGATACAAAATTAATGCACAGAAATCTCTTGCATTCCTATATACTAATGATGAAAAATCTGAAAGTGAAATTAAGGAAACACTCCCATTTACCATTGCAACAAAAGGAATAAAATACCTAGGAAAAACCTACCTAAGGAGACAAAAGACCTGTATGCAGAAAACTATAACACACTGATGAAAGAAATTAAAGATGATATGAACAGTTGGAGAGATATACCATGTTCTTAGATTGAAAGAATCAACATTGTGAAAATGACTATACTACCCAAAGCAATCTACAAATTCAATGCAATCCCTATCAAACTAATGACATTTTTCACAGAATTAGAACAAAAAATTTCACAAACTGTATGGAAACACAAAAGACCCCAAATAACCAAGCAATCCTGAGAAAGAAAAACAGAGCTGGAGGAATCAGGCTCCCTGACTTCAGGCTATACTATAAAGCTACAGTAATCAAGACTGTATGGTACTGGTACAAAAACAGATATATAGATCAATGGAACAGGACAGAAAGCCCAGAGATAAACCCACACACATATGGTCACCTTATTTTTGATAAAGGAGGCAAGAATATACAATGGAGAAAAGACAGCCTCTTCAGTAAGTGGTGTTGGGAAAACTGGACAGCTCCATGTAAAAGAATGAAAGTAGAACACTCCCTAACACCATACACAAAAGTAAACTCAAAATGGATTAAAGACCTAAATGTAAGGCCAGACACTATAAAACTCTTAGAGGAAAATCTAGGCACAACACTCTATGACAGAAATCACAGCCAGATTCTTTTTGACCCACTTCCTAGAGAAATGGAAATAAAAACAAAAATAAACAAATGGGACCTACTGAAACTTCAAAGCTTTTGCACCACAAAGGAAACCATAAACAAGACGAAAAGACAACCCTCAGAATGGCAGAAAATATTTGCAAATGAAGCAACTGACAAAGGATTAATCTCCAAACTATACACGCAGCTCATGCAGCTCAATATCAAAAAAACAAACAACCCAATCCAAATTGGGCAGAAGACCTAAATAGACATTTCTTCAAAGAAGATATACAGTTTGCCAACAAACACATGAAAGGATACTCAACATCACTAATCATTAGAGAAATGCAAATCAAAACTACAGTGAGGTATCACCTCACACCGGTCAGAATGGCCATCATCAAAAAATCTACAAACAATAAATGCTGGAGAAGTTGTGGAGAAAAGGGAACCCTCTTGCACTGTTGGTGGGAATGTAAACTGATACAGGCACTATGGAGAACAGTATGGAGGCTCCTTTAAAAACTAAAAACATAACTACCATACGACCCAGCAATCCCACTACTGGGCATATACCCTGAGAAAACCAAAATTCAAAAAGAATCATGTACCAAAATTTTCATTGCAGCACTATTTACAATAGCCAGGACATGGAAGCAACCTAAGTGTCCATCATTGGATGAATGGATAAAGAAGATGTGGCACATATATACAATGGAAGATTACTCAGCCACAAAAAGAAACAAAATTGAGTTATTTGTAGTGAGGTGGAAGGACCCAGAGTTTGTCATACAGAGTGAATAAGTCAGAAAGAAAAAAAGAAATACTGTATGCTAACACATGTATTTGGAATCTCAAAAAAAAAAAAGTTCTGAGGAACCTAGGGTCAGGACAGGAATAGAGATGCAGATGTAGAGAATGGACTTGAGGACACAGGGAGGGGGAAGGGTAAGCTGGGACGAAGTGAGATAGTGGCATGGACATATATACACTACCAAATGTAAAATAGGTAGCTAGTGGGAAGCAGCCGCATGGCACAGGGAGATCAGCTCGGTGCTTTGTGACCACCTAGGGAGATGGGACACCGAGGTTGGGAGGGAGACGCAAGAGGAAGGGGATATGGAGAAATATGTACACATGTAGCTGATTCATTTTGTTATACAGCAGAAACTAACACACCATTGTAAAGCAATTATACTCCAATAATGATGTTTAAAAAATAAAAAACAAATCCAAAACAATTAACAAAATTGCAATAGGATCATACATATTGATAGTACCTTAAATGTAAGTGGACTGAATGCTTCAACCAGAAAACACAGACTGGATGAATGGATACAAAAATAGGACCTGTATATATGCTGCCTACAAGAGACTCACTTCAGATCTAAAGACACATACAGAAAATGAGGGGATGGAAAAAGTTATTTGATGCACATGGAAAGCAAAAAAAAGCCAGAGTAGCAATACTTTTATTAGACAAAATAGACTTTAAAATAAAGAATGTTATAAGAGACAAAGAAGGATATGACATAATGATCAAAGGATCAATCCAAGAAGAAGAGATAACAATTATAAATATATATGCAACAATCATAGAAGCACCTGAATATATAAGGCAAATGTTAACAGACATAAGAGGGGAAACTGACAGTAACACAATAAATAGTGGAGGATTTTAACACTCCATTTACATCAGTGGACAGATCATCCAGACAGAAAATCAATAAGGAAACACAGGCCTTAAATGACACATTTGCCCAGATGGATTTAATTGATATTTATAAAGCAGTTCATCTGAAAGCCGCAGAATACACATTCTTTTCAAGTGTACATGGAACATTCTCCACAATAGATCTCATGCTGGGCCACAAAATAAGCCTCTGGAAATTTAGGAAAACTAAAATCATATCAAGCATCTTTTCCGACCACAATACCGTGAGATTAGAAATCAACTACAAGAAAAAAAACCCTGCAAAATAATACAAATATGTGGAGGCTAAACAATATGCCACCAATGGATCACTGAAGAAATCAAAAAGAATGGTGAAAAGATGAAAGCATTTCCTCTAAGATCAGGGACAGGACAAGGATGTCCGCTTTTGCTGGTTTTACTCAACATAGTTTTGAAAGCCTAGCCACAACAATCAGAGCAGAAAAAGAAATAAAAGAAGACTGGAATAGACATTTTTCCAAAGAAGATATACAGATGGTCAACAGGCACATGAAAAGATGCTCAACATCATTAATCATCAAAGAAATGCAAATCAAAACCATAGTGAGGTATCAGCCCACACCTGTCAGAATGTCTATCAATAAAAGGACCACAAATAACAAATGCTGGCGAGGATATGGAGAAAAGGGAATCCTTGACACTGTTGGTGGGAATGTAAATTGGTGCAGCCACTATTGAAGACAGTATGGAAATTTCTCAGAAAACTCAAAATATAACTACCATATGACTCAGCAATTCCACTACTGGGTATTTATAAAAAAAAACCAAAAAACAAAAGCCTTGAAAACATTAATTCAAAAAGATACTTGCACCTCAATATTCAGAGCAGCATTATTTACAATTTCCAAGATATGGAAGCAACCGAAGTGTTCATCAATAGATGAATGGATAAAGAAGAAGTGATATATATATATATATATAACCTCTTCCACTTATACACACACACACAACACACACACACACACACACACACACACACACACACACACACAATGGAATACTACCTTCCAGGCCATGAGTGATACAACTTGGCCAGTATTCTTTAACAAAGAGAAACTCTAATCTGAGATAAATTTCCAGAGATAATTTAGACAAAAGTGACCTTCACTAGACATTATCAGAAAACTACTAGAGCTCATCAAAGAATTCAGTGAAATTGCTATATCCAAAACTAATATACTGAAATCTGTTGCATTCCTGTACACTAACAACAAAAGATCAGAAAGAGAAATTAAGGAAACAGTCCATTTACCATAACATCAAAAAAATAAAATACCTTGGAATAAACCTACCTAAGGAGACAAAAGACCTGTACTCTAAAAACTATAAGATGCTGATTAAAGAAATTGAAGAGGACACAAACAGATGGAAATATATACTCTGTTCTTGGATTGGAAGAATAATATTGTTAAAATGACCATACTACCTAAGGCAATCTACAGATTCAATGCAATACCTATCATATTACTAATAGCATTTTCCACAGAATTAAAACAAAAATTTTAAAATTTTTCAATTGTAAATCTTATGAAATTTGGATGCAGACCAAGTGTTCCCAATAAAAATTTAGCATACAAATTGAGATGTATTATAAGTGTACAATACACTTAAAAGATTTGGATTTGAAAGATTTGATAAGATAAATTTGTATGAAGACACAAAAGACCCTGAATAGCCAAAACAATTTTGAGAAAGAGGAATGGAACTGGAGGTATCACACTCCCTAACTTCAGAGCATACTACAAAGCTACAGATATCCTAACAGTATGGTACTAGCACAAAGACAGAAATATAGATCAATGGGATAGGATAGAAATCCCAGAAATAAACCCACACTTATGGTCAATTAATCTATGAAAATGAAGGCAAGAATATACCATAGAGAAAAGACAGTGTCTTCAATAAGTGGTGATCGGAAAACTGGACAGCTACACGTAAAAAATGAAATTAGAACATTCTCTAACACCATATACAAAAATAAACTGCAAATGGATTAAAGACCTAGATGTAAGACCAGATGCTATAAAACTCTTAGAGGAAAACATAGGCAGAACACTCTTTGACATATATCACAGCAATATTTTTTTTTAATCCATCTCCTAGAGTAACGGAAATAAAAAAAAATAAACATATGGGACCTAATTAAACTAAAAAGCTTTTGCACAACAAAGGAAACCATAAGCAAAATGAAAACACAACATACAGACTGGGAGAAAATATTTGCAAACAATGTTGCCAATAAGGTATTAATTTCCAAAATATACAAACAGCTCATAGAGCTCAATACCAAACAAAACAAAACAACCCAATCAAGAAATGGGAATAAAACCTAAATAGATATTTCTCCAAAGAAGACATACAGATAGCCAACAGGCACATGAAAAAAAAGAAGCTCAACATTGTTAATTATTAAAGAAATGCAAACCAAAACTACAATGAGGTATCACCTCACACCAGCCAGAATGGCCATCATAAAAATGTCTACAAATAATACATGCTGTAGAGGATGTGGAGAAAAAGGAACCCTCCTGCACTGTTGGTGGTAATGTAAATTGGTGCAGTCACTACAGTGAACAGTATAGAGGTTCCTTAAAAAACTAAAAATAGAGTTACCATATGATCCAACTATCCCACTCTTGGGCATATATCTGGAAGAAACTCTAACTCAAAAAGATACGTGCATCCCAATGATCACAGCAGCACTATTTACAATAGCCGAGACATGGAAGCAGTCTAAATACCCATCAACAGATGAATTGATAAAGAAGAGGTGGTATGATATTGCTTACATGTGGAATCTAAAAAATGACATAAATTAACTTATTTACAAAAGAGAAATAAACTCACAGACATAGGAAACAAACTTATGGTTACCAAAGGGGAAAGGGCAGTGAGGGATAAATCAGAAGTTTTGGATTAACATATACATGCTACTATATATAAAATATATATCCAAAAGGATCTACTGAATATAGCACAGGTAACTCTACTCAATACTCTGTAATGACCTATATGGGAAAATAATATTTTTAAAAATGTGGTTATATGTATATGTATAACTGAATCACTTTGCTGTACACCTGAAACTAACACAACATTGTAAATCAACTATATTCCAATTAAAAAAAATAATCTGAAAAGAATATATATATAAGAACACAAACATATATATGTAAAACTGAACCACTTTGCTGTACACCTAAAACTAACACATTGTAAATCAACTATACTTTAAAAAACATATGTAAAATTTGTGAACTTTTCCTATATTTTAGGAGCTATGCATTCTATTGAACCTATTAGTAAGGAAGCTTTGAAAGTGAAGATTTGTATGCATGCATGCATGCATACATTTACGTGCTTCTTTACTGAAGAGTTCTTGTGTGCAAGTTACTTCCTTTCTATAGGTAGAAACAGAAACTCACCATGGCTCAGATACCTCTTATTTTATTAAGAATCAGTTGACATATATACACTGATATGTATAAAATGGATAGCTAATAAGAACCTGATGTATAAAAAAATAAATGAAATAAAATTCAAAAATTAAAAAAAATGACAAAAAAAGAATCAATTGAAAAAACTACTAAATCATCTACATATGATGAAAGCTTGGCACTCATTCAAAAGGGGAATTTTTTTGCTATTTATTTATTTGTATTGAGATATAATTGACATATTATATTGGTTTCAGGTGTACAACATAATAATTCAATATTTTTATTTATTGCAAAATGATCACCACAAGTCTAGTTAATGGGGAAACTTTTTGTCTTAACATTCTTTTCAGTTGTCATTCTTTGTTTTACTTTTTTTTCCTCTAAGACATTATTTTTTGTTTTGGCAAAATGTCATTCTCCTCAAACACCTTGATTTTTATAGCTCCAGGATACTATGAAAGGAAAGTTTCATTTATTAGGTTCTTGTGAGCCTTGTTTTAAATTTGACAGTGTCTTAGAAAAACAGAAATGATGATGGTAGAAACATGGCCCAGGATTATTTGGAAGCAAGAAGAAACACATTGAGAGATTGATTTTGGCTAGAGTTTACAGCTTCAAGAAAGAAAATATAGATTTCACCACAAGCTTGGCATATGGAATTTTAAGCAAAGGTACTTCATATTAAGCAATTTGCTACATTATTTGTATCCCAAACTAGATTTATAGATATTGGGAGGAATATAAGCTTTTAGAGGACACAAACTATGAAATATACATTATTAAGTCAACAAATCAGTATGTTGAATTAAAAGCTAACATAGTCTAGGAAAAGACAAGATTCTATAAAGATTAGATGTAGAAATAAACACAAGGGAATTAATATTGTTATCTGGTCAGAGGAAGATGCAAAATGTACTTAGATATCACTTTAGTGTGAGTTATTTTATTGTTTCTAATTGCCTCAACGAGGTATTAAAGTGGAAGAGAAGAAATTGCTCCACTTCTAGAAACACAGGTAATGCCATTGCAGAGATGAATGAATACCAACCCCCTTTCCCTTTTGTTTATTATTCCAGGTCCCTCCGTTATTCCAATGGTTCTATTTTTTATCAGTATTTCCTTCTTATAATACCCAGCTTGGTCTCAATGGAGTTAATATTTAAAACATAATTGCACAAAAATGGCTTATTTTCTTTTCCTGTGCAAGTGACTGGCATATTAACAAAATATATTTTATTTTATGTTCTCTATTCAAGATTTTAATAATAGAGGATTTGTGAATTTATTTTTCTACTAGCAGGATAATTAGTATAAAATACTACTTTTATCTTTTAAATTAATTTTATAATCTCATTTCTTAAACTTAGGTCTTTTAAGAATTTATGTCTCTGAAAAATCATTTATTTGAAATGTTGCTTATTTCAGGAAGTGGTAATATAGTTAGAAATGGTAATAGAAGGCATAGGCAGTAGACATGAAATGAAGTGGACATATTTAAGAGAGAAGAAATCAAATTACTAGAGCTTGATAATTGGTTGGAAGGGAATGGGAAATTACAGAGGGACAATTTAAAGATGATACTCCAGTAAGGCTGCTGTAATATAAATCAGGATAAGAAAAACAAAAATAAATATAGATTTATGAGGTAATATGATAAGCTGAGATGTGAACATGTTAAATATGAGATACCTGGGGGACATTCATGTGACCATTTGAACTATGATGTCAAGGACTGGATTTCACAAGAGAGCTGGCTCAACTACAGCACTGGGCTTCATCATCATACAGTTATATAGCCAAGTAACTGGATGGGATCATCCAAGGAAGCTGAGTTAGAAAAAGACAGGAAGAACTAATGCACAAAACCTCTGGGACACAAATACATCATTGATGGGCAGAGATTGAGGCTTGTGCTGAAAAGAAGCCAGGAGAAGAGATCTCCATGGAAGGCCTGGTAATGAGGGACATGTAGCATATTTGAAAAATGGAAAGAATTTCACTATGGCTAAAGGTGAAATCCAAAATTCATATCTAAAATAGAAAACTGAACTCCAAATGACTTATGGTTTCTAACCTCAGAGCAACTGATAGCCTGAACACCTTGGGTTAATGAGTTATTTTGTAGAAAGGAGAATATTGGGCTGAGAAATTATTGTCCATAAATCCTAGTTAGAGGAAACTAAAATGCTATTGCTATATTCTGTAAAAGAGTGACATGAGGGACTCACTTGGAAAACTGGCCACGTAAGATACTGAAATATATTAAAATTGTGACATAAGCATTTTTTTAAAAAAATGTTTAATTCTGAGGAGAGTTTCATTATTTTCTATTATTGTTTTGAATTTTGTTTTTTGTTTCCTTCTGTTTATATCCAGTACTTCTAATTTTAAGATATTTAATATAGACATCATAGGGTATAGTTACTCTCTATTGTGTTTCATAATTACCTATGTTGTACTGAATTTTAAAAAAATATTGGAGACATATGTATGTTACATCATTTTTTTCTATACATCATTTTTTTAAAAAATCAGGCCATTCTTTCCTAAATTCTGATATTGGGCATTGTGGAAAAATCCACATTTTTTGGCTGTTACATTTTATTTTTTCCTTCTACTCTATTTTACACATGTAATCTATTTTATCTCTCAATAGTTTAAATGTGGTTTAACTTTTTAAATTAATGTTTCAGAAAATGAAAATCAGGAAATAAATTAAGAGAGGTCAGCTTTTGAATTAAATAAAATTAACTTTCAGAAAAAAATCATAAATCTTTCATGGTGGCTGAATACAGAGTGCTTAACTCTGTATTAATTTGTAGACATAATTGAAAATAATGAATACTGCTTTCTCCAGACCTGGATATTCATTTTGAAAGAAAGTAAGACTTTTCCTTAATTTAAACACAGATCTTAAAATTTCCCACAGTTCTGTGTATTTTTTTGTGGAAAAAGTTATTTTTCATGTGCTTTGTTACAACTTTTAGGCTACATTTAGAATAAACTATCTAAAGTAAAGTAGTCCAGTATGCAGTAGGCCTGAGGAAAAGATAGTGAGTAGGTGGTACCCAAAAGTCTTCAAAACTTATCATCTCTTCTTTCCCTTTCTTTGTTTACCCTTATATGCTCTTTCATAATGCAAATATTTTCCTTTCTGAATTCATGTAAACAAAAAGAAGATCTCAGAGACTGACATATTTTTCCACTTCAAATTTCTAGTAAAGAGAAAATGTAAACATCTTAGTTTGGGTATGCTAGACACCTCTATTTCCCTCAAATAAGCCAGGGACCAGTGATATGCAGTATAAATCCAGCTATTGGAGAACCTGAATACGTACCCCTGAGAGACAGTCCTCAGAGATAGGAGAATACTTTTGAGCTGAGCAGGTGCCACTAAAGTTGACTAATATTCATGCAACAAAAGGATCTTCAAGTAAGGATTCTCCACCCTGTCTTCTCTGAATTGGTCCAGTTCTTTATATTAGAAATTAAAATAACAGTGATTTCTTATAATTCACTAATTTGTACATACTTCTCTCTCCTCCTATAATGTTATCCTACAGTTCCTTAAACTTCATTTCATCAGCTGCTTCCCTGTCATCTCCTGATCCCCATCAGTCTAAGTCAGGTGTTGGCTCTGTCCCAACATCTCACATTCTCCCTATTCCTGTGTAGTACTGTGTGTTTCTCTTTAACATGGCATACAGTTTATATTGTAAATTATTGACATTTCTTTATTCACCATCCTTGGTGCTTCATAAAACAAGGCCTATTATTTCTTTCATTTTTCTATTTTTTGCATAAAAAGACTACTAGAATAAATATTAAACAGATGAATGAATGAACACTTATTGAATTATATTTTTACACATTAAATGTGTTGTTGGATCAAAAATTCACCAACACTTAACATAAATTATTTTTTAAAATAAAAGAAAATAAAAGGAATTTGAGTTAAAAAATGAGCTGAAATAATTATGGTAAATATACAAATATATTGTGACTTACCAGATTAAATTAGTTTTCCTGTATTATAGATTGATTTGAAAATATTCTGCAAGAGATTTTTCCATCTATTTTAATACAGTTTTTTCATTCTTTTAAAAAATGAAAGTGTGACTAATAAAATGTCCCTGTATATGATTTTAAGGTATAGACCAATGATTTGTTTAAATAGGCTTATGCCATATGTTTTTTTCCTTAAAATTTCTTATTAATCAACATGATGGCATTTGTAATATATATGGAAAAATCACGGCAGAAAAATATATATACTCTAAATACTAAATCAAAATATGTAAAAAATTGAACTTCTGTAATACAATTTCGACTACGTATAACAGGATGATTTTTATAAAAAACATAATAGGGCTTCCCTGGTGGCGCAGTGGTTGAGAGTCCGCCTGCCGATGCAGGGGACATGGGTTCGTGCCCCGGTCCGGGAAGATCCCACATGCCGCGGAGCAGCTGGGCCCGTGAGCCATAGCCGCTGAGCCTGCGCGTCCGGAGCCTGTGCTCCGCAACGGGAGAGGCCACAACAGTGAGAGGCCCGCGTACAGCAAAAAAAAAAAACAAAAAAAAAAAAAAAAAAAAAACATAATAACTTCTGTTGCCTTCCTCATAATTATAATTCAGAAAACCTATCCCCTCAAAACAATCATTATTATTTTGGATATTATATAAAACTTATAACCAAGTATAATATTTTAAAATGTTTAAGCAAAAGTAGTTAATAGTGGTTACTCCATAAACTCTATCAACTAATATTGTAAAACATGATACCAAAATTCAATAAATATGACATAATTAACTACCTTTTGTGTATGTTCTAATTTACTATACGTAATATTTCATATCTGTTATTTATCCAGCTAATATATAACAGCTTGTCTTAAACAAATCCTTCTAGTCCTTGTACTTATTTCTTATTACCTTAAAAATGATAAGGTATACTCTTTAAAATATATTATACTATTGATGCAGTGGTCTTCTTCTTCCCAACTCTTATTTAGAAACAACTGATACATTTAATTGATGTAGTAACATGTGATAAAATCTCATTTCACAATAAATGTTACTAATCAGAAAAAAGTTAATGTAAAAATAATGACATGGTTCTGAATTCATTTTTTAAAATATAAATAGGTTAGTGTATTCAAGTTTGAAAATATACTTTGTAGTTAGCGTTAGTACTGACCCACTAGTGGTCTGATTCTTCTCCCTTTGGGCACATGACAGGATGACACTTCCCTAACAACCTGAGGTCAGATATGGCCACATTACTTACTCTGGCAATGACTAGTAAATGTTAATAGTCTGTGGCATGTTCTGCCATAAGCTTTAAGATGGATTACATCCCTCTCCAATTCCCTCTTCCCTCTGCCAAGGTGACCATCAATGGTTCAGAGAGCAACTGCTTCATTTTTATGTGTTTCTGGTAAGCATAATGATGAACATGTAACAAGAATGAAAACTATGTTTAATCCTATTATCTATCTTTATCAAAGGAGAAGAAAATGTGTTGCAATATTACTCATTCCATTCATTTATATTCATACTGAAATACATTTTTATACTGAAATAAAACATTCCTACCAATTGTTGTAACAAAGTACTTGTGTCAGGACTAATGATTAAAGTGATATACTTGTACGTTCATGAAACAAAATCTCATTTATATTTATAACATGAAGGATAATAGATGACTTCAGTTACCCAGACCTTATAATTTGATTAAAGCTTAAAATGCACAAAATATTTATTCATTGATTCACTGGTTCAAAATATCATTAATTTTAAATACACTAATATACGTGAAGTACTTACAACAGGACCTAGTACATATTAAAAACTATGAAAATGTTAGCTGTTATTATTATTTTTTATTTGACAAATACTTGTTGAGCTCAATTTAATGTCAAGTATTATTCTAGGCAACAGAAATATAGCACAGAACAAAAAAATAGAAAAAAATGTTTTCCCTCATACAACTTATATTCCTTGAGAACCAGACAGACAATTCAGACAGAAATGCCTTAGTTAAAATTATTATGAATCAAAATGAAGCAGGTAGGAGGACTGAGGAGTCTATAGTATAAAAGATGGCGTTCAGTTTTAAGTAGTATAAAAGAGATGGCTTCACTGAGAAAGTAAAATTTGTACAGAATCTTAGAGAGTGGTCAAGTTAAGTAGGTCTCTGAGGAAAGAGGTTTCTAAGCATGTGAGCTCATAAACCGAAGTCCATTATGTCGGAACATACCCAGTGATGCTGGGACAAACAAGGTGCCCAGCACAACTGGCTTCTAGTGAGCAAGAGAGAAAATAGTGGTACAAGAATTGAAGATGAAACCCGAGGCTACTGTGGGTCAGTGCCTAGAGGGAATCCTAGGTTGTTTTAAAAATTTAGATTTAAATCTCTATGAGACAGGAAGTCTTTAGGGGGTTGGAGCTGGGGAGTGTACCTCCGTGTCTTACATTTTGAAAATATCGCTCTAATTGTTTGTGTTGAGTAGAAGAGAATGGGGTAAAGGCCTAAGAGGAAGATGGGATTGAAGATTATTACAGTAGCCTGGACAAGGTGGTAACTATGGAGGTGGTGAGAAGTGGTCAAGTTTTGGTATATTTTGAAGATACATCCAACAGTAATTGCTGATGGGTTAAATGTAGAACATGAAAAAAAACAAAAGGAATCAAAGATAAAGTATCATTGGCTAAAAAGACTATGAGAGGAAAATATCTGACAGAGAAATATCAGCTTGTCCTAACTGCTCTGTTTGATACCTTAATTATAGATGCGGTTTCACTGCCTGGATGAAGAGAGCACGTAGTCTTGGCTAAAATGAACTTAGGCAAGATCAGAAACAGGAAGCTACCGTGAACAATCTTCCTGATATGACACTCCCCTATCTCTCCAAGGTATCACCAGCCACCCAGGACAAGGCCATATCTGCTTGATCCCATTGCTAATCATCCACTTTTTATGTTGATTCATCTCCTGCTGACATTAGATACCACTTCCAAGTAGGAAACTTTCTTGAAGAGTTTTTAAATTCATCTTCCACCTGGTTATTCAACTATAGTCTATTTGCCCCCCTCCTTATAATAAAATAAATCCCAGATACATCAAATATTTAACATAGGTGAATAAAACTACAGTTATTTTGAAAATAAATATAAAAGAATATTTTTATTAGCTCTGAATGTGGAAAGTATAGCAACACACAAAGGAAAGGAGAGGTAACATTGCATACAAAATTTCCTTAAAAAAAAAAATCTTTGTAACCTAAATGTCTGCTAGCCCAGGAGTCCCTCCAGCATAAGAACAGGTCTCTGCTCACTTCTGTGGTTAGTTATGAGGATCTCCAAAGGGTCAAAACTGTACTCTGTGAACTGCAGTTTTATTTCATAGCTATTTATCCCTATCTACTTTCTAAAACACACTGAATGGATTATTTGACTGCCACAACCCATTATGAGAATGATATTTATGCAATGGTTAGAATTTCTGATTGATCCCAAGTTTCTTTGAATCCTAGAGAAGGTATTTGCCACACTCTCAGCCACACATCTCTAATGCCCCTCTGGACATTTCTTATGCCCAGTTTTACTAAGAATCTTTGGAACTGTTCTGTCATATTTGATTCTAATTCCTCTATCTTTAGATGCTTCACTTCATTTTAAGGGAATTTGTGGGTGAGAAGAGTCATTTAAGACACTTCATTATTATTTCAGGTTGATGTTATTGAATAAAGTTGGCTTACCATATTATACTAGTTTCAGGTGTACAGCATAGTGATTCAATATTGTTATAGACTATACATCTCTATCCTAATACATTCCAAAACACTTCCCATCTTCCAATGCTAAATATAAACAGATAAATAAGTTTCCTTGTTTATTAATTGAGGCAAACATATTTGCATGTGCAGTTTGCTTTTATACTGTAAGAGATATCCATAACTACCTGGATATAATGTCTTAGTGATTATTGTTAGTACTCTTATTTTGTATCTATCAATCCTATTGTATTATTATGGAAGTGGCATGTGTTATATTCAAAACTACATATTAACTAACTGAGCTGGGATTTGAACTGATAACTCTCTAATACCAAAACATATGCACTTCAATTATAGCATGCTGCCAAACACAAACAAAAAGAAACAATGAAATATTAACCTATTAATGAAATTGTAGAAGCAATTCACATACACAAAGGAGAAACTACAGAAGTTCAATAAATATAAACAAAGGGTGTAGTTCTGTAGAATCCAAATGAATAGCTATGAAGATGCTCATAGAGGATATTTGCCCATTATCAAATTAGCTAATATTAACACCAAATTTTAGCAATATTGTGATGGAACAGGAGTTCCAATACAGTGCAGAACAGAATGCAAAATAGTATTGATGTTTTAAGACAACTTAGTAATTTTTATTAAAAGCCTTAAAATATTTTATGTTATTTGATCCAACAGTTCTACAGTTCCTGCTTTAGGAGTTTGATCTGTGGAAATAATTAGAAAGATATCTACATAGGTATGTAAAGACATGCCAATAACCACTTTGCAATAATATAAAAATAGGATTGATCAATGAAATGAAATCTAATTATATATATGATTTTTTTTAATGGGAAGCCAAAAATGCTTAGTCATGCACATGTGATATTATGGTAACTGAGTCCCATAGGTATAACATCTACTTTTGTTTTAAATCTGAGCCACAGCAGCTCTCCAAGTTGCCCGGCTTGCTGTATATTTGAGCAAAATTCTTTTGAGTTAAGGAGATAATACTGCTTTCTTTTTTGGCTGCCAAGAAAATCACCAAACTTCAGTATTTTTGGGACTCATATGTATGTATTACATATTTTAGAAATAAATCCTTACTGGATATTGTCTTGAACAAGAAAATTATTCCACATTCCAAAAGAACTTAGGAAAAATTGACTTGCTATTCATGAGGAGATCAACTACTTCTTGACTTTTTTTTAAAACTCTGCTCTCTATAATAAATTGCTTCTAAAATAAGACAAAAACCAAGGTTAGGTGCATTCCTTTTTCTCCTGATATGAATTAGAGAAATCTCCTGAAAACTATTTTTAGCAATCTTTAATTGCTTTTGCTCTTCTTTGCTGCCTGCAAGGTATCTAGTGATAACTTTTTACTGAATTAGCAGTTGCATTTTTAGCACTGTCATTGACACTGCTGATTAAAACCACAAAGAATAGCCGTCACTTATTTCTGTAACTCACAGACACTTGCCTCTGATGATTTTAACTTACAATGGACTGGTAGTTTTTTTTTTTTAATTTATTTTTTTGTGGTATGCGGGCCTCTCATCGTTGTGGCCTCTCCCGTTGCGGAGCTCCGGATGTGCAGGCTCAGCGGTCATGGCTCACGGGCCCAGCCGCTCCGCAGCATGTGGGATCTCCTGGACCGGGGCACGAACTCGTGTCTCCTGCATCGACAGGCGGACTCTCAACCACTGCCCCACCAGGGAAGCCCCCCGGACTGGTAGTTTTAAATTGAAGACATGCTGTTTAAGGAATCCAATATTTGTAAAAAGAATAGCATTTTTTACTGATAATGGTTTCTGAAAATATATTGAATAATCAATGAGCAAAAGATGAACTAGCAAGATAGCGAATATTGTTTCTGAAGAATAAAAATGCATTTAAATAAAAAGATAAACTTTTAAATTAAATATTGCAAAATTCATAGACTACACAGATGTCCGTGTGTGTGTCTATACGTCTTAACAATTCCTATGTTAATTTACTTTGTAGATAACATAGGAGAAGTTTTCAGAATTCTTGTTCTGGTATCACATTCACCTAGATTTCAGTGTTGGCTTCTCTACTATCTAGCTGATCTTGTATGACTTACTTAAACACTCAAACCTTCGGTTTTCTGATCTAAAATGTTCATATAATAAGACAACCTACATCAAATAGAGTTTCTCAGGAACAAATTAGATAATTCCTATGTAGAGTATAGCAAACTTCCAAAAAATTTGCAGTGACTCATATGATCCAGCAATCTCACTCCTGGACATATATCAGGACAAAACTATAATTCAAAAAGATACAGGTGCCCCTATGTTCATAGCAGCACTATTCACAATAGCCAAGACATGGAAACAACCTAAATTGCCATTGATAGATGAAAGGATAAAGAAGATAGGTACATACATGCAATGGACTACTCAGCCATAAAAAGAATGAAATAATGCCATTTACAGCAACATGGATTCAACTAGAGATGATCATACTAAGTGAAATAAGTCAAAAAGAAAGAAAAATACCATATGATATCACTTACATGTGAAGTCTAAAACATGGCACAAATGAACTTATCTACAAAACAGAAACAGACTCACAGACATAGAGAACAGACTTGTTGTTACCAAGGGGGAGGGGAGTGAGGGAGGGGTGGACAGGGAGTTTGGGGCTAGAAGATGAAAACTATTACATTTAGAATGGATAAACAGCAAGGTCCTACTGTATAGCACAGGGTACTATATCCAATCTCCACTATAGAAAAGAATGTATGCATGTGTATAACTGAGTCACTTTGTTGTACGGAAGAAATTAACACAACACTGTAAAACAACTATACTTCAATAAAAAAAACTTTGCAATGGCTCAACACTTTGGAGCTATGATGATGAAGATCAGTGATGATCATAAAGACTGGAAGGGGAAGAAGAAACATCAGGGGTTTACACAAGTATAAAAATCCTAACCTGCACTGAATAATACACACAAAGGTCCTAGAAAAAGGCCTTTCATAACAAAGCCTCTGTTAGAGATCTTTTATTCACGTTTTTAAACACATAATTTGTTGCAAAAATATTATGTAGTAATTGGTGGAATAGGAAAGAAATAAGATAATTTTTTTCAAGGGAATTTCAAGAGTACACATAAAATTAATTATTAAAAAACAGCTTTATTGAGATATAATTCATATACCATAAAGTCCATCTTTTAAAGTGAGCAATTTAGTGTTTTCTAGTATACTCACAGGGTTATACATCCATCACCATTGTCTAATTCCAAGATATTTTGCTTACCACAGAAAGACTAGATATGAACCGTTATAATGTCCCACCCATTGTAAGTCACTCCCAATATCTGCCTCCTGTCCCCTCAAGCCCCTCACAAACATTAACCTACTTCTGTCTCTACAGATTTGTCTATTCTGGACACTTCATGTAAATGGTATTATACAATACATGACATCCTGTGTCTGGCTTCTTTTGTTTGACACAATGTTTTCAAGATTCATCCTTATCGTATCAATATCAATACTATATTTTCTATTGTGGCTTAATAATATTCCATTGTTGGGCTTCCCTGGTGGCACAGTTGTTAAGAATCTGCCTGCCAGTGCAGAGGACATGGCTTTGAGCCCTGGTCCAGGAAGATCCCACATGCCACGGAGCAACTAAGCCCATGCACCACAACTACTGAGCCTGCTCTCTAGAGCCCATGAGCCACAACTACTGAGCCTGCGTGCCACAACTACTGAAGCCCATGCACCTAGAGCCCATGCTCCACAACAAGAGAAGCCACCACAATGAGAAGCCCATGCGCTGCAAAGAAGAGTAGCCCCCACTCGCTGCAACTAGAGAAAGCCCATGAACAGCAACAAAGACCCAGCACAGCCAAAAATAAAATAAATAAACTTACAAAACAAATATTCCATTGTATAGTTATACCACCTATTGTTTATCCATTCATTAGTTGATGGACAACTGAATTGTGTCTATTATTTGTCTATTATGAATAATGCTTCTATAAACATTTGTGTACATGTTTTCCTGTGGACATACATTTTCATTTCTCTTGGGTGTATACCTAGCAGTGGAATTGCTTGTTTATAGAGCAAATGTACATTGTAAGACATACTACCAATTCTAATTCAAATATCTAACCCCATATCTACTAATATTTTCTGAATTAATTTACTTAATAAATAAAAAAATATAGCCTATAATATCAACTACTACAATAACAGGAATCAAAACTAGTACTATGAATGGGAAAAGATATGTGTTCTTGAGGAGCTTGAAGTCCTATGTGTTGTAGAAGGACAGATGGTGAGGAGAAAAGTCCTTCAATAAAATAGTTTCTCTTTCCATAAAACAAAAATATTTCCTGTTCTAAAAATACCTTCAGATCTCTAAAAAATGCATATTAATTTAGAGAATTTTTCCTTAGATTACAGAAGAAAAATGGATATATATTCATGATTCATATAAAAGTTACCACCATCACCATTGCTTTACAATTTGAAAAATGTTATTCATAAAAATCAAATAATGCAAAAGAAGTACAGAATTTCATAACACATATTGGAGAAACAAAGTTAAAGATGCTTTGGAATATCAAACCCCTCATATGGGGGTTCCACATGGCCTCAAATTCAAGAATATTCTACATGTAGTCTCTCTATTCTTTTTTTTTTTTCCTCTGAGGTGGTGGTCATCTATTCCCAGATATTTCCTGACTTATCAGTCTTCATCACCCAATTCTGAAGGATACTTAAGAATTTTCTTACTTGCTGGTCACTTAAACCTTTCTTTAACCTTAGATGTGGAGTGCTGATGGACATAATCATAGTTAATAGCTCTGGGCACAGTATTATCTATGGTCCTACAGGACCCTTCTCTGATCTGTCTCTCTGCTTTTTATTTTATTTATCCTCTTTGCCCTCATTTTTAAAAAATATTTATTTATTTATTTATTTATTTTGGCTGTGCCAGGTCTTAGTTGCAGCGTGCAGGATCTTTAGTTGAGGCATGCGGGCTTCTTAGTTGCGGCATGCACGCAGGATCTAATTCCCCAGCCAGAGATCGAACCTGGGCCCCCTGCATTGGGAGCATGGAGTCTTACTCACTGGACCACCAGGGAAGTCCCTTTGTCCTCATTTATTACCTCATTAACTCCTCCCCATGGGCGATTATTCTGATGTGTTTAATGTTCATCTTTTTGACTGTATTTTTCTTGACATTGTTTTTTGCTTTTTTGTGTATGTGTATTCTTAACTTTGCAGAAACGGTTTCTCTTACATATTTTATTCTGTTTCTTACTTTCTTTTCAATAAGCATTACGACTTATAAAGAATTCATGTTGCTATTTTACATTTAGCCCATTGCTTCTAATTACTGCATAGCACTTACATAGATGACATACATCTACCATCGCTTACCTGCTAATTTTCTTCTTTTTTGCAGATACACTAACTCTTCATCAACACAATATACACACACAACAGTATACACACACAACAGTAATGGCAGCATACATTTCACCTTCCAGACAAGTGTGACAATTTCTCTGGGATATATAGCTAGTCATGGAATATCCTGATTATGGCTTATACAGATATTTAATTTACCTAAGCAGTGCCAGATTACAAATGAAAATGGCTACACATCAGTCTAGCCTCAACCAGCAATCCATGAAAGATACTAGATAACCCAAACCCCATTCCCCACCAATTGACCTCATTCAGTTTTCTAATTTTTTTTTCAGTCTAAGTGGTGTAAAGGGAAATCTCATTGTTTTTATGTGTATTTTTTTGGTAATTGGTACATATTTGCATTTGTTTATTGCCTTTTGGGTTTTCTGCTACCTAAAATGCCTATTCATATTCTTATCAACAATAGTTTCTATATTCTTAAAAAGAAAAGGTTATACTACAAAGTCAGAACTGTTTATTCTTGTTTGTATTGATATCCAGAGGGATTCCTATACCACACTAGGATTGACCGTATTCCTTAGAAGTATTTAAGCCTGAGTCAGTTTAGTTCTGGCTCTGACTTTTCAAATAAAATTTATATTAACATAATCAGAAGATAGTACCATAATCTATTAAGTGATCACAGCTAGATACCTCAGTTTGGATTAAAATGAGCTTGGAGATTTTTACTGAGGAATTGAATTGAGTCCATTTTCCCCTTATCATTTTATATGGAAACCTTGCTGAAAATAGTTATTACAAACTGATTCCGGAGACTGAAGTATATTAAAAATATTAGTATCAGAAAAAAGAAAAACATACTTCATCTGTTCTCCATTACTATAATTTTAACTTACTCCATGTATAGGACTATATTAATTTTAAAACTGTCTGTAATACAGTCCTGTATGCTATAGCCAATTTTGTTTAAAATGCAGATAAATGTTAAAGGGAATAATGAGCTTCTCTCATCTAATCCAATTCCCTTGCCCTCTATTACCAAAGAAATTTGTATTGTTTTGTAATAATCTTTAAAAAATATAGAAATAAAAAAGTTTATCACTCATACACGTACAATGAGTTATCATAAATGGAAGACATTTTGAAGTCAGAAGTCTGAAATCAAGATGTTCTCAGGGCTGTAATCCCTCAGAAGTCTAGGAGAGATTATTCCTTGCCTCTTCCAGCTTGGTGGCCCCTGGCATTCCTTTACTTGTGGCTGCTAACTCCAATCTCTGCCTTCCTCTTCACATGTCTTTTCCTCTGTGTTTCTTCTCAGTGTGTCGCTTATATGGATGCTTGTCTTTGGATTTAGGACCCATATGGATCATTGAGGATGATCTCATCTTGAGATCTTAATTTAACTATATCTTAAAGATCATTTTTCACATTAAAGTTGCATTCACAGATTGCAAGCATTAGGTAGTGGATATATATATACATATATATATATGTGTATATATATATATATATATATAGAGAGAGAGAGAGAGAGAGAGAGAGACACCATGTCACTCACTACAATCACTATATTAATCTCTAAGACTATGGATTTGTTTTATCTTTTAAAAAATGTTATGTAAATGGAATCACACTTTAGGCACTCTTTTGTGAATGACTTTTTTCACTAGATTTTATATGCACAAGTCTTTATCATGTTGCTTCATAGAGAATAAGCATATTTGTTTTCATTGTTATGCAATGTTCAATTTTATGAAAATATCACAAATAATATATATACTGTTTTCTTAACAGACACTTGAGTTGTGTCCAGATTTAGGGATATTATAAACATTATAGAAATGACCATTATCATTTTCTGAAACATATAATCACAGTTGTTTTTTTCTTCCAAAACCATATACGTCAATTCTTAAATTTTGGAATACTATGAGTTTGTTTATATTATCTACTGTTTCATTTGGCTTTCACTCATTTGTTACTGCTTGATACTATGTTTAGTAGTTTTTGATTGAAAGACAGATATATTATAGGTAAAGTTTTAAACGTAACTTGAGGCTACGTAATCTTTTTCCAGAGTTGGTTACATTTGATTCTTGATGGTAGGTAGGATAAATTATTCCAATGAGATATTGAGCTAATTCAAGTCTAAGAATTTTTTGTTTCTTTTCTTTACTGTAAGTTTTAATATTTAGGTGTACCAGCTTTAAGTTGAGGTGTTTACCAGACCATGTCTCCTTAGTGGACCTCGAAGACTAATATTAATTCTGCAATACACAAAATAACTCTGGGAATCTGCTCAGCTTCTCAATCTCTTGTCTGCTGTATTCTTCACAGCTGCACTGTCTCTCTAGTGCTTCATAGGGAAAGAAATGCATAATGTCCCATTCACTCGTATTTCTCACTTCTCTAAAATCTTGTCTCCTCAATTTAGTCCTGCCTTAGTAGGCCTTCAGTGAATTTATATATGTCTGATTTTCAAGTTTTTTGTAAGTGGTTTGGTGGTTGACATTTTCATAACTAGAAGTCAGAAAACTTCCAGCAACTTTAAATCATAAAGCCGTCCCAATTCAGTAATTAGAATGTTCAAACCAAGATATTATTCAAAACTGTGAAGTTGATTTATCGTAAACTATTCTCCTTCTGAACAGCTTAGACCTGCTTCAGGCTGGAAGCCTGCTATGATTTGATGAGCTTGATCTCTCTGCTCTCCTCTTTCTTCCTGCTCATGGTATCCCTTGCTTGCTTGCTGCTGTTTAGATTCTGGCCAGAGAAGGGAGAGGTCGTAAAGGTAAATGTACACAGTTTGTTTATTTTCCATCGAGGAGTGGAGATGATGATTGTATTCCTTGACAACAAGAAATAACATAAAAATGAAGAAGAAAATAAGAAATACAAATCCCAAACTACTGGGAAATAAAAATTAGAAAAAAAAAGCCATCTTTAAAAACACAATTTATACTATTAGTGATATTAATATCTTAGCAAACATGATATTTAAGAAAAATTTTACCCAATTCTTTTTTTTCCAGTGTTAGAGAAATAAGCGACATATATCACCATATAAATTTATGGTGTACAGCATGAGGGTTTGATTTACATATATTGTGAAGTGATTACAATAGGTTGAGTTAACATCCATCATCTCATATAGATACAAGAAAAAAAAATTCTCCTTGTGATGAGAACTCTCAGGATCTACTCTCTTAACAACTTTCTTATATATCATAGAGCAGTGTTAATAGTCATCATATTGTACATTACATCCCTCATACTTATTTATCTTATAACTGGAACTTTTTCCCTTTTGACAAAAGCACGCTATTGATGTATCCATATGCAATGCTCAATTCTAAGTGCATACTGCTTTCCTAAGGGACCTTGTAAAATCTGCAACTGTGGCATCCAAAAGAGAGGTTTCCTGGGATCTTGTAGAGATAGATTTACAAATGTAGCCAAAAGACCTTCGATTAGAGGGGAGAGAGAGAGAGAGAGAGAGAGAGAGAGAGAGAGAGAGAGCGAACAAGGAGAAACATTACTTGTCATTGTTATCTCTTTGAGATGGGAAGAAAAATGCTACTTTTCTCATTTTTTTAAACAACCAACAATACACACACAACCACAACAACAAAGAATATTCTTAAATTTCATAGCTTGTGGAACACAACTTAGATGTGAATTAAAATAGAAAATAGAAAAAATTAAGTAGTTGAATGCATAATTTAACACAACCTGTGGAAGAGACTTTTTTCTCTCCGCCAAAAATCTGTGCTCACTCTTTCATAATAGAGACATGTTTCTTAAAAGGGGCTGTACAATCACAGGCTGTATTCCCATCCCTCTAGCGTATAGTGTGGTGCTGCAGTTACTTCTCAGCCTTAGAAGACAAGACACATTGATGAGCATGATTTCTAGGAGAAAGCTTTAGGAAAGCAGTGTTCCTACTCCATACACTTCACTCCACTGCACCAGCTGGTAATCAAAAGAACTAAGGGTTGACCAATCCACAGCAAGAAACCTGGACTCCAGAAGCCTAATACGACAGAAAGGTGACTGCTTAGTTACAGCAGCCTTGAAATGTTATGTTGACAGAGATAAAGTTCTTGTTTATAAACTGCTGATACTGAGAAGTTATTTGTTATAGAAGCATGCATTACAGTAGCTAGCACAATATATAAAGTCTATTTGCTATGTAAATGTAATATTTTATTTTTATATATGTACGGGATATCTTACCTGATCCTAACAGACAAATAAATATGTTTTGGGCTTCAGAACTTTTTAGATTTTGGAAGATTGTGTATTCTCCATAATAAGCAGCATTTACAAGGAAATCTGTGGAAGCATACTCAAATCAAAAACAATTGCTCTAGTAAAATATGTGAATATTCACACTAAGTAAAATAAAGATTACAGTTTTATCATGTTCATGTCAAATTTTCCTACAAAGTGTGCTTTGGCTTCAAACTTACATAGATGTGGGGTTTTGGAATTTCAGTACAGGGAGTTGACCTTGGGTTCAATATTTTAATGAATCGTAATATCAATATATTGTATCATTTTTTGAGTTTAAATATTATGTTAACGGTAACTGTGGTAATTTTGGAGGGTAAATTTGTACAATTGACATAACTCGATTTTCCAAAGTGCTTATGCATTAGCAAAATGTCAAGATCTATAAAAACTAAAACCCACAACCCTTTGAAAAATCATTGAATCTATGAGTTTTAAGATTTAGGACCTTTTGATGACTTCTTAGAAGCCAACCAGGAATGATTTAGCAAATCACAGTCCAGCAAAAACAAGCTCACCCTCTTACAAACACTGAGATGTTTCTCACCATATGTCACTTACGTTTGGATTTAAAAGTTTGTAAGAATATATTTATTTATGTTTATATTCTTCTGCTACCAACATTATTTTTAATGACATGGTAATAGAGGTTATACAATATAAGGTGCAAAATCCAGAGACTGAAAAACAACAAATGATTTCCCCTTAGTCAGAATTTATGTATGATAGGAAGGAGTAGAAATGATTCAAAAATTACGTTCTAAGTACTTTTGCCTAATGGAAAGATCAAGCTAAGTAATGTGCTTTGTATTATGAGTTTGAGGTATCAAAGCTTGACAATGCTAAAACGTTTACATAACTCAATTGTTGTTGAATATATATTGTTAAACTTGGATAAAATCATTTAAATATCATGTAATTACAGGCAATGCTTGAAATAGTTCGAAAAGCATTTTTTTTTTAATCTTCATATAGTTAAATGATTGAACATTGAAAAAGTATGGTAAGGAAAAATCCAACGGCATTAGAAAAAATATCTTTTTATAGTTACACAATTAATCCTTAATTCATTCTATGAATTTGAATATAACAAAGTGTTAACTTTAAGCATTTTGCTAATAGAAAGACTAAGCATTATCAGCAATACATATTAAAAGCCATGAATAAGCATGAGACTATTTCATTACATAACAAACTGGGACTAATATAGCACAGGACAAAAATAAAACAAGTTCTAGTTTATGGCCAGTGAAAGAAGAAAATCCAGAAATAAGCTTTCTAAATTTACTTAAGACCATTTTAAAACAGGAATTACCAATCTATTCCTACATTATATCTCCTATATTTTAAATATCTTTCTGTTCTAACAAGTTTCAACTTATTCTCCACATATTTTTGCTAAATGTCATTGCTTTTGAGAAACTAATTTTGGTCCCTACCATTGCTATTCTGATCCTGTCACCAGATCGAATTCCTTTCAACTTTCCAGATAATAACTAAGTTGGATTATACTTTTATATCATTCCTGGATGCTTGGCAGTTTGAGCATTTGAAATATAATTCAGACAATCACTGCCTAATACTGGATATGGATGGATGGAGTATTAATACCTAGGCCTTTAATTTCTAGTCTTTTAAATATATCTCAAAATGGTATTAGATATTTTCTGCCTGATACTACTCTATATACTCATAGTTAAGACTGCCATAATCTTCAAACAGTCAGAATTTTTAAATAAAATAAAATTTTATGTAACTGCTAGTTGCTAGGTATATCATGATTTTGTAGGCCCTGCAACCTATTAGGAATATTTATATAATTTCCAAATTATTAGGAATATTTTTATTGTGGTATACTTATTTCAAAAATTATACTATATCACTGAACATAAGCAACATCATTTGTCTTATTAACAGACACAAGTGGTAGGAGCATATTTGAATACTTGTTTTACTGTAGACAAATTAAGAAATTACATAGAAGTGTACTGATTTTTAAGAAATCATTTATATATGCATATTGATAATAAGTTATAAAATATATTTTTATATTTAACATTTATTTAGATATTCACCAACCAAAAATTAACCTAATCAGAAGCATACTTTCCTTTTTGGTTGGTGTTATCCGTATGGGTTCTACATACTAATATACTGTTGAATATATTACGAGTATTACTTTTCCATCTCAATTTAAAAAAAAATTAATTTCTGACCTCTAATTATAGATATATTTTAGTCTAATTAAAATTTCTCTTTAAAACTGTAGTGATCTCCAACTATATAAGCAGATTTTCAAAACTTACTTGAGTTTTATGAATAGTTAATGTGAGAAACAAAAGGAAGTCCTTAATTTTGATTTAAATATTATATATACATATATGTTTAATTACTAACCTTACCTTACTTATATTGTAATACAAATATGACCAGCCCTTTCAAAGGCTGCTCTTCAGCTGTTTGGACAAGAAAGGTCCTTTTGCTTACATCTGCTACCTATTCTCTTATGTGGACATGCTGTCCTGATTCATAAACAGATCAACATTCCTATTTTTATCTAAATATCTTAAACTTTTTAACATGCTATTTGGCCCTCACAGTTTTCTTTTCAGTGTAACACTGCAATTTTTATTTCTTTTTCTTTTTACAAAGACTTTATGTTTTAATTATAAACAAAGAAAAAAATGTATCTGTTTGGTATCAGAAGCTAGCTGGCCTACTTCAATGCTTTGAGAACAAAAGTTTCATGAACTCATATACAAATCATTATATTGAAGAAAACCAAGCTGAACATCTGAGAGCTATTTCTAAAACCTATTGGTTTTGAACTATTAGAGCCCATAATATTAAAGTTTTAGTTAAATGTAAATGATTAAGAAATATTCATTTTAATTTAATCTGCTTTTCAAGTTTAGTAGGGTACATTTATTTTTAAATGAAAATGTTGAATGAACTTGTTCATAGCAACATTACTCATAATCACAATAAAAGCTAGTTCTTATATTATGCATCAAAGCTAACTCATATTGTACAGGATCCTTCCTAGGAAGTCAAAGATTATAGAGGTAATACTTCTGATTCTTTCTAGGTTTTGTTTTTTGTTTTTTGTTTTTTTTTGCGGTACACGGGCCTCTCACCGTTGTGCCCTCTCCTGTTGTGCGGAGCGCAGGCTCCAGACGCGCAGGCTCAGCGGCCATGGCTCACGGGCCTAGCCGCTCCGCGGCATGTGGCATCTTCCCGGACCGGGGCACGAACCCGTGTCCCCTGCATCGGCAGGCGGACTCTCAACCACTACGCCACCAGGGAAGCCCCTTTCTAGGTTTTTAATTAAGTTAAAACAGGCTACAGATTTAAGCAAAATTAGAAACACAATTTCTGGACTTAATGATGAGAAACACAAAATTTATAACATTTTGACAAAATCTCTTTAATCTCTTAAATCAGGGGTCCCCCACCCCGGTCCATGGACTGGTACTGGTCCTCAGCTTGTTAGGAACGGGGCCGTACAGCAGGAGGTGAGAGGCAGGCGAGCGAGTGAAGCTTCATCTGCCGCTCCCAATGGCTCCCCATCACTTATATTACCACCTGAACCACTGCCCCCATCGCTCACATTACCACCTGAACAAACCCCACCCTACCCACCTCGCCCACTCCATCCGTGGAAAAATTGTCTTCCACGAAACTGGTCCCTAGTGCCAAAAATGTTGGGGACCGCTGTCTTAAATAGCTTTTTATTTCATTACCTTTTCTTTTACCTCTTTTGTCTATCACTTGGTTTTCAAAACACAAAGGTAGGAGGAGATAGGTAAAGCTAAAAGTCATGTTTTCCCCTTTCCAAGAGTTTTTATTCCTTCTGACTCCATCATTCCTTATCCTCATTTTAATCACTTTTTGTGGATGTTGTGTGGGATGTTCCCACATTATAAAGACAGATGTTGAGGACTCAGTAGTTGGCTTAAATCATTACAGAATGCAAGTCTGGAGTGTAAAAATGTTTAGATCTGTAAAATACTTGTCATTTTCTTTCTGTTAATCTATTTTCTCTTCAGTTGACAAAAATACTTCCTAGATAATTTATATATGAAAAATAGATATTTTTTTCTACAACACATAGGATAATATAAGAATTTAGTGAGTCAAGGAACTTAAACAGGCAATATCCCCCAAACAGAGAAATAATTCCTTTTTATTGGCTGGAATCACTTTATTTCTTAAAAATAAGTATGTGAGTATCTATTTAAATAGTTTATAATTTCAGTTTTAGGTATTTAGTGTGAGTCATTCAATATACATATACAGTTTCAATTTCTAAGAACCTAAATCAACTATCTCAAATACAACCAGAAATATTAGTAAATTAATAAAAAGCATTCACCAAGAAACTTCATCTCATTCAATGGTTTCTTAGACTTATGTAAGTGTTGTCTAGTTTTGCTTCCCACCAGTATTTCGGCTAATTAACAGTACTGTTTCCTGACAATGTTGGCATGTATCCTAATGCATCTGATATCTCCTTCATTCTGTAGTGTGGAAGACAACAACTTCTAGAACTTTAGAAAAGTGATAAGATTATAATCCTTATGGTGTTAAAAGGGACAACACATATGCACTATGATATGAGGTTTCCTAAATGCCCCAAGTATCTCCATTTTTTGGCTATGGAGCTGTAATTTTCAAACATTTAAGTGCTGTGAGCAATCTGTTACACTTTTGTGGAGATGACAAAGTCCCTGATGGAAGGACCATTAATAACTAGGTTTTATTTGTCAGATTGAGGGACAAGAGCTGTCAAAGTAGAGGGAAATTAAGATAGAACATCAGAAAATTACACATGAAGGGCTTCCCTGGTGGCGCAGTGGTTGAGAGTCCACCTGCCGATGCAGGGGACACGGGTTCGTGCCCCGGTCCGGGAAGACCCCACATACCGTGGAGCGGCTAGGCCTGTGAGCCATGGCCGCTGAGCCTGCACGTCTGGAGCCTGTGCTCCACAACGGGAGAGGCCACAACAGTGAGAGGCCCGTGTACCGCAAAAAAAAAAAAGAAAAGAAAAAAGAAAATAACACATAAAGACACCCAAAGTAAAAAGTGCACTAAGAAGTGAGAGAACATTAATGAGAAAATAGTAAAGATGCAGAAGACTAATGTTATTCATATCACAATTTTTTGTGGTGTGGTCATAACTAAGTCTTATCATTTCTATTCCTTCTAAATTACTTCAGTTTGTAGAAAAATTAAACTATGATGTTCTTCATTGTAGTCACTAGCTAAAGCAGAGATTCCATACAAAATTGTCCTTTCTAATAATCATAGGCATTAACCAGCAGCAGTGATTACTAATAGATTTTCTGAAACAAAATGCAGTGCCTATTTCCCCAATATTCTCTTCATAAATTTGTATGAATGAATATGGACATGTATAAAACTGCCAAATTTAGATTAGCTAACTCTACATTTTAGAGAAAGAATAATTTATAATTTTATTATTTTACATACTCATACATTCACTAAAATATTGATTACCTACTCTCCTTCAGGCTATAAACAAGTAAACCAATAAATATATGACATTATTTGATTGTGGTAAGCAATATAAAAATGTCTTTTTTTTTAGATGAAAGAGAGTGAATGGGAAAGGGGAGCAATATTATAAATGAAGACTAGAAGAAACCTCTCTTAAGAAATGACATCTTATCCTTTAATTTCTTGTGTTTTGGCTATCACCCCTTTACTACCCATACTAACCAACTTCCCAGGCATAGACAATTAGGAATCTGTTTTCTGTCTCTAGAGATTTGCTTATTTTGGGCATATGAGATCAGTGCAATGATAGAATACATTGTCTTTTATTATTGGCTCCTTTTTCTTAGCATAAGTTTAAAAGGGTCATGCATGTTGCAGCATGTATTGGTATTTCATTCATTTTTTATTGCCAAATGATACTCTGTATGGTTATACAACATTTTATGTACTCTTTCATCAGTTGATGGGCATTTGGATTCTCACTATTATCAATAGTGCTGTTATAAACATTTGTATGCAAGTTTTTATATCCCTTGAATTGGAATTATTTCATATGGTATATTTATATTTAAAATTTAGAGGAACTGACAGACTGTTTTTCAAGGTTACTGCACCATTTTACATTCTCACCATCAGTGTGTGAGGGCTCCACTTTCTCCACATCCTTATCAACACTTGTTATTTTCGACGTTTCTGCTTATGGACATCCTAATGGGTGTGAAGGGGTATCTCACTGTGGTTTTGATACACATTACCCTAATCACTAGTGATACTGAACGTCTTTTCATGTATTTATTATCCATTTGTATCTTTTTGAGAAATGTATTTTCACTTTCCTGATGGTGTCCTTTTTAGCACAAAAGTTTTTCATTTTGATTAAGTCTAATTAATATTTTTATTTTTATTTTATTTTTTGTGTTTTTGGTGTCATGTCTAAGAAACCATTGTATAATTTGAGATCCATGCATATGTTTTTTCCCTAAGAGTTCTTTTATTGGCTCTTACATTTATGCCTTAGGACATATTTGAGTTACTTTTGGTATATGATGGCAGGAGGGGTCCAATTTTCATTCATCTGCATATTCAGTACTAATTTTTCCTGATGCTATTTTTTCCCATTTATCTTGGCAATCAAGTCATTATATTGAAATTTTAATTTATTTAAATCTTAGCTGATTTGCAGAACTTGATTATCATTAAAAAGTTAGAATATAAATACTGGATCCATCCATTCTTCTAAAATGGCTTGTTATTTTCTCAGCTAGAGATGTAGAAGGTGACAGTCATAAACTTTATGATATTGTATTTAGTAAACCATTCTCTAATACAAAAACTCTGACAAGCCAAATCTATATTGAAAAGCTAAAATATTTTAATATCTGGTGAGATGTTTACCAAGAACAGGAGCAGAGAAAAAATCAGCAGAGGCAATAAAAAAATCTAAAAACCAATTGCATGTGACGATTGTTTCTTTCACACCTTGACTATTTTTTGTTGACCAGACATTGATATGGTCCATCTATTAATTTTTTTTTATCGTTTAAAGCTAAATTGTTAGATCTAGCTAGATACTATAGTACCATAATGGAAAGGAGGGGCCGTGATAACTAAATATAGAATTCTAAAAATAACTTTATTTTCACATACTTTTTTTCAAAAGTACTTCAAGATAAACTACATTTTTCAGGATTTAATGTGTTATGCAAAATTTAGAAATCTTATAAATCCTTTAAAGAGTACACTAAGTAACAGTGGCTTTTTTTGAGTAAAGACTGTAAGTAACCTTGAGAAAGTGGGCATTTGAAATATACATCTAGAGTGGCAATCCTTTCTCATTCTTTGAAGTGATATTTTTGTGCTCAAAATCAAATATTAATAATGTCTACAATCTGCCCCATAATAAGTTTCTGTTATAATAAGTTAATGAATAACTTGGTAGTATTTTTCAAGTCTGTCAGATAAGAATCAGGTGGTTGGCTAATTAAATAGTCATACTTCAGACATTGTGAGTCAGGATCTCTAGAGGAAAAGTCTGGAAACATGAAGTTTAAATTAAAAACCAAATTCTTCTAATGATCTCCGCCAACAAAGTCAGAGATATAATACTAAAATTATAAAATAATCTTCACTCTCAAAGCAAATAGGAATTATTATCCAATCCAGCCTATGAAGATTATGTCTTTGTTAAATAAGTGGGAAACTCTTTTTACTAATGAGATTAAAAAATAAAATTAACACATCACTGAGGAAAAGACTTTAGAAAGATCAGTAAAGCCTGTCAGTACACAGGCTTGGAAGATTCTGAAGATTATGTCTGCTACTTCCACAACATGCTAAAAAGTATAATTAGGAAAAGTTTGCATAGGGGATACCTCTTTGTTTTTCAGGTAAACCATGATAGAGATACTACACATTTGCAAATTGGCCATGGACAGCCTTTAAATGAGCCAGTGGGCCCAGGAAAAATAATAGAAATAAATATTCAAAGTCCTTAAATTATCAGATAAGTTCCTTCTGAGTGAAAACAAACAGACCTAGAACAAAAATATATTTATTTCTTTAAATTAAAATTAATAAAATTAACATTGTAATTAATCTTTTTCAGCTTAAATTGCTAAAAATACATTCTTTAACGGTTAATTATGTTGCTTCTTGCTTCTTTATGTTGTTTTTGTTTCACTTTAATGATCTTAAAGGCATTATTCAGAACCATTTACTACTATATTCAATTTTATGGCTCACTCTGTAGAAAATGTATGCAAACATTTTAATTAAAGTTAAAACTAATCTAAGTGAATTTTTAAATTACATTGGCTTGAATGAAATAAAAGGATAATAAATGCACCTCCTTATGATTTCATCTGTATTATCAATGTCCTGTAGAAAATACACAGAAAGGTTAATTTCTGTATTTGTTTATGTGATCATTTATATACCCATTACATAAAGTGTTATTTTTAAAAATTATACATCTTATTCATAAATGCCATTTATGTTATCTGTATTCTGTATCTCAGAATAATTACATCAATACTTATACTGCACACATTTTAATAAAGAATTATTTACAAAGGATGGTTGAAATGGAGCCATAAATCATGGCATGTGTTTGTAACAATTCACAAGAAGCCATACAATAGAAGCAAAGGAATGTGATTCCTTGACTGGACTTAGCTGAATTGTTCTTGCCTGAGGTTTTTCACATGGTTACAGTACAGCTGAACTATAATAATCCTAAAGTGCCACTAGGCTGGGCCAAGGTGGTTAAGTCACAAGACGGGCAGCGTTTGACTGTTGCCTGGGACCTCACTTGGGTTGTTTACCAGAGCACCTACTTCTGACTTCTGCATTTAATTTATGTTTGTCAAAGCATAGTAGCTATGTCCTGGGAAGTAGTATCAAAAGACAAAAAGCAACCCTAACAAGAAATTTAGGCAGATGCTGCAAGACTTTTTATGATCTAGCCTCAGATACCACACTGATCGCCTGTATTCCATTCTATTTTTCAAAAGTCATGACCAGGTCAAAGTCAACTGAAACTGATTACATGAAGAAGTAAATGCCTGGATGCTTGACTCATTAGCGGTTCCTGCTTAGAAACTAACTTACTCAGGAGAGGAGAGCAGGTCTAGAAAGAGCTTCCCTGAGCCTGGAAAATTCTGAGTGAGGAGGCCATGACAATTTTCGCTCAGTATGTCCATGGTCTTAAGACACTGGTGAAGAATGCCTTATTGAGACTATGAATAATAGAGAAGATGTTTTCTAGATATATTTTTCCAGACTCAGAAGTAGTTTTGTTATTGTTTGTTTTGCTTTGCTTTTAACATATAAAATCACAATGAAGATGACATATTAACATGATTATCCTTAATTACCTGGCACCAAGTTTCTTTTAGGGCCCAAGAGAAAAAGAGTGGTTTTCATAAACAAAATCCAATTAAGCTTGACTGTGTGACATCTCTGAGAGGTTGGTAAAGGTATATTTACTTCAATGTAATTCTGAAAACAGGACAATGTGAAACGCTGTACTTTTCTTCACCACAGCCTGTTGTCAGTAGATTGACTTTGCTGCTCATCTGGTGAGCAGACCCAAGTTCGGTTCAGTAAAAAAGTATGCATACTATTAAATTGCTTTAAAGTATTAAATTGATTTAATGTTTTCATAAAAATATAGATAAATCTTGAAAAGACTGAGCAAAAGCTAAGATACAAGAATATTAACATGGTTCTACATTTTTTTTTTTTGGCTGCTTTGGGTCTTCATTGCTGTGCATGGGCTTTTCTCTAGTTGCAGCAATCAAGGGGCTACTCTTCATTGCAGTGCATGGGCTTCTCATTGTGGTGGCTTCTCTTGTTGTGGAGCATGGGCTCTAGGCACACAGACTTCAGTAGTTGTGGTCCCCAGGCCCTAGAGCATGTAGGCTTCAGTAGTTGTGGCACACAGGCTCAGTAGTTGTGGCTCACAGGCTCTAGAGTGCAGGCTCAGTAGTTGTGGCACATGGGCTTAGTTGCTCCGCGGCATGTGGGATCTTCCTGGACCAGGGGTTGAACCCATGTCCCCTGCATTGGCAGGCGGATTCTTAACCACTGAGCCACCAGAGAAGTCCCTGGTACTACTTATGTATGTGGTAAAATTCACTAATAACTATTTTTTAAATATGTAAGAGAAGGTAAAATCATCAGCTCATATTTGGAGTGGTGTGGGTAAAAGTTTAAAAAGACCTCAAATAGCTGTTTCAGACAGCAGATAATTAAACTATCTGGGAAATTAGAGAAAAAAGAAAGCTTGGTAATACATACAGAAAAGCAATTTAATATTCAAACTATGAAAAATATAAAATAATAAGCATCACATTTCTATGTAATGACCAGTAAGGAGGCCTAAAGAGAAGCAATCAGACAGAGGCATGAGATTTAGGGGAGGGTGGAGATGTGGGGGCCAGGTGGAAAACAAGTTTTCAAGAGGAGAGGTAAAAGGTATGGGATGCCACAGTTAGACAGCAAAGGTACTTAATGACAATGATGTAGCATTTTGACAGAATGATGAAGTTCAAAGGGCATTTAAAGCAACACAGGAGGAGATATTTTAAGATGGCAAATATAATCAATTCTGTTTAGGTTTATGAGAAAGGCAAAGAATGGGATATTACAGGAAGGAAAAGGGGTTGAAAACTTGCTTTTCTTTTTCTTTTTACTTTTTTAGGATGTGAGATAAAACTTAATGTTTGCATGTTATATAAAGGAGTAACAAGTCACTGAGAAATGTAAAGTAAATGAAATAAATGTCCAAATTTAAATGTATGCCAGAGATTATCAACAGACTAAATTAAAAATACCACACACAATTAGTTTTGAAGAAATTTGAATAATAGCATATTTATTTAAATACATTATTGAATTTAAAATTATATGTATATATACAAATATATACACACATACATTTTTTCAATCAAAATAGTGAAGCTTTTATTTTCAGGAAATATAAGATCAAAAGAGATACCCATATTTTAACCATATATATAAATTAATAAATTACTTATTTAACTGTATTCTCACCTATTACTTAAAGAGATCTTAAGATTATCATGTAGAAATAGCCTTAGGTTTTAAAAATTTATCTTGGCATATTCCATTGCTTTTTATACTTGTCAGTTTAACCCAGTCAGCTATATTGGTAACTTTAAGATGATTAAAAACTTTCTATTTTTCTTTTTTTCAAAATGCATTTGTATTATTAGGCAGACTTTGAGTATGACCAAGGTCTTCTCCAATTGCGTAAATGAGAACTTGTTTTTGCTTCATATTTTTAGTACATGTTACCACATCTTGTTCATTTTTAATCAAAATAAATGTGATTGAAAATATCTGCAGTGTACCAAGGCCAAAGTTCTTTTGCAATATGGTTTTATTCTTCTATTTTTACCTATTCTGATTCTGAGAAAACTCTATGTATTTGCAATAGAAATGATACAAATTTGTTGTATACATTCATTGAAAGAAATGCTGGAGATAACTATTAGAAACAATTTGAAGACGACAAGATCTTCTGAAGTGCCAAGTGACTCCTCAATTGTAGGTTGTGAATATACTATTCAATTTTATGCTATTTCATTTCTCAAAGAAGACATTGTATGACTTTTGAAAAAGGTAAAAGTGCTTTACCCTATCAGTCCAACAATTTTCAGAAGCTATTCCATACTACCGAGTCAACATTCAGTGTATTGGTATAACTAGATGGCTCTTTCCCTCTTCATATCATCATCAGGGAAGTGAGGATGAGGGTTCACTGACGTATTCTACTAACTAGCGTATAAAAAACAATTGCAGCACATAATGTATTGCTAGAGAATTGTTCTTTACACCAAGCCATTCAACAGGAATGTGTTGGATACTTTTATTTGTATATTATAAATTTGGGAAAGGTGAGCTTTATAAAAATATCTAAATTTAAAAATTATCTTTTCAGAAATGTAATAGTCATTGATGTTTATTCAGAGAGAGTTGCTGACTTACTATACCAATCAATATATTCATTATTACTGTGAACTAAGAATGCTGCCTGCCATATCAGTAAATAAAGGATCAAGCCACCACATTACAGCCTCCTGGATGGTAAAGGCTGAGGGAACTCAGGAAGGAAATAAAGAATGCCTGACACCTAGCAGTCACCAGACTGCAGCCACCCCCGACGGTGCAGCCTGAGGAAACACAGGATGAGAAAATACAGGATACTGGCCTCAGATAGCAGAGGTGCATATCAATGGAATGATTTCAGTGATCCCAGACTCTTGCATCCTCCCATACATAGAAAAGCGCTAAATTCCTTAACATGAGATATCTGGTTTTCTTTTATTAACAGTAATCTTTTGATATTCTGACTACCTGGTTTTGTTCAAAAACTCCTATATATCCTGGCTTCCCCCCTTCCTCTTCAGAAGTTTCTCAGAATTATCTGAAATGCTATGTCCCAGGCTTAAGTCCTCAGATTTGTCCACCGAATAAAACATAACTCTCAACTTTCAGGTTTTGCATTTTTTCTTTTTTCAGTAGACATTACTTACAGTTAAGCTATCCACATAAATCTATATCAATACAATTTTTTTTCATAACTTGTTATTGTAATGATGATGGTGAACATTTAAGACCTGGCAAAAGAGGTATAGTGGGAAAGGATGGAGAAGGTACAGCATTCAAGACATTCTAAAACCATTTACAGACTTTTCTGTCTGTGCTTCCCTTATTCAAAGACTCTTTACCCCAAAGTTCAAATTTTAGAATCAAACAAATAAATTCACAATTTTTTGAATGCTTCATCTTCTCTACACACCTAATCTGTTTCTTTATTTTCATATCTCCCATGTTGCCTTGTATGGTGGTGCCACATTGCCTCAATAAATATTTCATTAAATAAGAAGTAATAGAGCAATGCCACTATGGTAATAAATTAACTCATTCTTTTAAGTCAGAAAGAAAACATGCATTAATTCCAGGAGAATTTCCTCAAGATAATTAAGTATACATTTGTGGATAGTGCATGCATTTATTTGAAAAGCATATATATATATATACTAACCAATAACTATGGAAAATAGTTTCACTTCACTTCCTTAATACATTAATTTTCTATTAGTTAAAATATTTTTCAACTTTTCTCCTCTAACATCTGTGACACCTCCTATTTCCTTTTCCCTTTAGCCCACGGCCTTGATAAATACTTCACAAAGGAGTACCCTGAGCCCCTTGCCTTCAGGGAAGGAGGAAGGCGGGTTTGAGATTTGTTCTCCTGCTCCCTGTTGGACTGCCTTGTGAGTAAAACCTCTCTTAGCTGCAAACTTCGGTGTCTCAGCGCGTAGACTTGACAGGTCTCACATGGATAGAAACACCCGTTGCTGGTCAATCAACAGACTTGAATTTGAGTCAGCTCTGCAGTAAACTACATAACCAGATTGCAGTGTGCTGACAGGGTCTTGGTGCTCCTGCCAGGTGTCAGGCCTGAGCCTCTGAGGTGGGAGAGCAGAGTTCAGGACAGTGGACTACCAGAGACCTCCTGGCGCCATGTATTACCAATCAGCAAGAGCTCTCCCAGAGATCTCCATCTCAACGTTAAGACCCAGCTCCACTCAATGATCAGCAAGCTCCAGTGCTGGACATACCATGCCAAACAACTAGCAAGACAGGAACACAATCCCACCCAATAGCAGAGAGGCTGCTTATAAACATAACAGGTTCACAGACACCCCAAAACACACCCCCGGATATGGTCCTGCCCACCAGAAAGACAAGATCCAGCCTCATCCACCAGAACACAGGCACCAGTCCCCTCCACCAGGAAGCCTACAGAACCCACTGAACCAACCTCACCCACTGGGGGCAGACACCAAAAACAATGGGAACTATGAAACCTGCAGCCTGCGAACAGGAGACCCCAAACACAGTAAGTTAGCAAAACAAGAAGACAAAGAAATACACAGCAGATGAAGGAGCAAAGTAAAAACCCACCAGACCAAACAAATGAAGAGGAAATAGGCAGTTTACCTGAACAAGAATTCAGAAGAATGAGAGTAAAGATCCAAAATCTTGGAAATAGAATGGAGAAAATACAAGAAACAGTTAACAAGGAACTAGAAGAACTAGAGAGCACACAAACAATGATGAACAAAACAATAAATGAAATTAAAAATTCTCTAGAAGGGATCAATAGCAGAATAATGGAGGCAGAAGAACGGATAAGTGACCTGGAAGATAAACTAGTGGAAATAACTACTGCAGAGCAGAATAAAGAAAAAAGAATGAAAAGAATTGAGGACAGTCTCAGAGACATCTGGGACAACATTAAACACACCAACGTTCGAATTACAGGGGTCCCGGAAGAGGAAAAGAAAGGGACTGAGAAAATATTAGAAGGGATTATAGTTGAAAACTTCCCTAATATGGGAAAGGAAATAGTCGAGTCCAGGAAGTGCACAGTCCCATACAGGATAAATCCAAGGGGAAACACATGAAGACACATAGTAATCAAACTATCAAAAATGAAATACAATGAAAAAATATTAAAAGCAGCAAGGGAAAAGCAACAAACAAAATCCAAGGGAATCCCCATGAGGTTAAAAGCTGATCTTTCAGCAGAAGCTCTGCAAGCCAGAAGGAAGTGTTAGGACATATTTAAAGTGATGAAAGGGAAGGACCTACAAGCAAGATTACTCTACCCAGCAAGGATCACATACAGATTCGACAGAGAAATTAAAACCTTTACAAATAAGCAAAAGTTAAGAGAATTCAGCACCACCAAACCAGCTTTACAAAAAATGCTAAAGGAACTTCCCTAGGCAGGAAACACAGAGAAGGAAAAGACCTACAATAACAAACCCAAAACAATCAAGAAAATGGTAATAGGAACATACATATCGATAATTACCTTAAATGTAAATGGATTAAATGCTCCAACCAAAAGACATAGACTGGCTGAATGGATACAAAAAGAAGACCCATATATATGCTGTCTACAAGAGACCCACTTCAGACCTAGGGACACATACAGAATGAAAGTGAGGGGATGAAAAAAGATATTCCATGCAAATGGAAATCAAAAGAAAGCTGAAGTAGCAATTCTTATATTGGGCAAAATAGACTTTAAAATAAAGACTATTACAAGAGACAAAGAAGGACACTACATAATGATCAAGGGATCAATCCAAGAAGAAGATATAACAATTGTAAATATTTAGGCACCCAACAGAGGAGCACCTCAATACATAAGGCAAATGCTAACAACCATAAAAGGGGAAATCAACTGTAACACAGTAATACTAGGGGACTTTAACACCCCACTTTCACCAATGGACAGATCAACCAAAATGAACATAAAGAAGGAAACACAAGCTTTAAATAATACATTAAACAAGATGGACTTAATTGATATTTATAGGACATTCCATCCAAAAACAACAGAATACACTTTCTTTTCAAGTGCTCATGGAACATTCTCCAGGATAGACCATATTGTGAGTCACAAATCAAGCCTTGGTAAATTTAAGAAAATTGAAATCATATCAAGTATCTTTTCTGACCACAACACTATGAGACTAGATATCAATTACAGGAAAAAAAATCTCTAAAAAATGCAAACACATGGAGGCTAAACAATATGCTACTAAATAACCAAGAGATCACTGAAGAAATCAAAGAGGAAATCAAGAAATACCTAGAAACAAATGACAATGAAAACACGACGGCCCAAAACTGACGGGATGCAGCAAAAGCAGTTCTAAGAGGGAAGTTTATAGCAATACCATCCTACCTCAAGAAACAAGAAACATCTCAAATAAACAACCTAAGCTTACACCTAAAGCAATTAGAGAAAGAAGAATGAAAAAAACTCAAAGTTAGCCGAAGGAAAGAAATCATAAAGATCAGATCAGAAATAAATGGAAAAGAAATGAAGGAAATGATCACCAAGATCAATAAAACTAAAAGCTGATTCTTTGAGAAGATAAACAAAATTGATAAACCATTAGCCAGACTTATCAAGAAAAAAAGGGAGAAGACTCAAATCAATAGAATTAGAAATGAAAAAGCAGAAGTAACAACTGACACTGAAGAAATACAAAGGATCATGAGAGATTACTACAAGCAACTATATGCCTATAAAATGGACAACTTGGAAGAAATGACAAATTCATACAAAAGCACAACTTTCCAATACTGAACCAGGAAGAAACAGAAAATATAAACAGACCAATCACAAGCACTGATATTGAGACTGTGATTAAAATCTTCCAACAAACAAAACACTGCAGATGTGTCTAGTGAATTCAAGCATAAAAAGAAAAAAAAAAAGGATGTTGGTTGACCCACAAAATTGTTGGGATCCCTGGAGGATCATTCTTAGAAGATACACAACCTGAGAGCATGCCCAAAATCCCTCCACAAAACTGGTTTAGCAGAGAAACAGTGGCCACCTTGTCAGAACTCTAGATATTCCAGCCTGAACTACTGTCAGTGTGCTGCAAGCACAATTAACCCTTTTATCCTAGAAAGCTGCTGCTAACACTACTTCTACTGTTGCAACTTAATACAGCTGCCACTGCTGCCAGAGAGGACAATTTACCATTGCTGTTAATTCTTTTGATCATAATTTCTTATGTCAATATCTAGGGCATGTGCCCCTTAGTGCAAGAGCATTAGTTTAGTGCCCATGCTATTGGTACAAGTTACCTGAGGAAATTGATTATTTGGCACTTGTATATTTTATAGTAGGAGATGTGCATTGTATTGCCTAAGACCCAAACATGAAAAGACGATTTTGATATCATACAGTCAAAATAATGTCAATATCATCAACATCATATTATTATCAATATACAGACCGCCCTAGAAAAAATACTACTTAACAGTAAATAGATCATAAGCTACCGTTTACTCAGACCAAAAATCTTAGACTTATCTGTGATGCATCTTGCCCTTACATTCTACACCCACTTCACCAGAAAGTCCTCTCAAATCTATTTCCAAAGAGATCTAAACCTCATTACTTATGCCACTATGAACCTTCTTCAAGACACCAATATCCAGATTCCAGATACAATCTCCTGTCAGGGCTCCATGCCTCACTTCTTGGTACCCTGCAAACCATGTACTACACAACAGCCTGAATGATCTCTCACAGGCTCAAATAACGTCAAGCTGTTGCCCTACCTAAAACTCCCTGTCGCAAACAGAAAACCTTTCTAACTTCTTACCATGTCTACCAATTTTTACATGATCTTCTCTCTGCCTTGTTACTTGCCCTCATTTACTACAAACTCTGCTTCCCTACATTACTTTTTGTTTCTGAGGTCCTTTGTATTTCTTCTCTTTTTGAGAAAAAAAATTTTTTTTTCTCAAAGACCTCTTTTCCTCTGGGAAGTTCACTGCATAGATTTTTACTTGGCTTTCTCCTTGTCATATCAATGAGAGATCAAATATCAGTTGCAGAGGGATATATTTCTCAACTACCTTTGCTAAAAAAATATCTAGTTATTTCTATCCCCATTTTACATTCTTGAAAGCCTTAATGAAGAGGCAAGGACTCTCTCTCATTCTCATCGATGTAACCATTATGTCTATTAATAGTGCTTTTATAGAGTAGGTATTCAATAAACACGTTTGACTGGTAAGTCTAAATCCTATGTTTTAACCACAGTATAATCTATTACCCCAAATAAAAGCTGGCAACCATAAGCGTTAGTACTGTCACGGAAGCTAATTTTTAGTAGCTCCATAAGGAGTTTTACCTCTTGTTGCTTGTTCTATATTGCTTATATTTTAGGGAAGTAGAGAATATATATATAGACTTCTTAAAATAAAAATATTTTGAGGCATCTCCATATATCAAAGTTGATTAGAAATTCCATATGCTCTTTTAATAATCTGAATTAAATGTACTAATGCCTTGTTTATCAGACAGAGACATGAGAACTAAATAACAAAAGCTATCTATTTATGTTTTTAGCCTGCACTCATTTTCTTAGCATCTTGGGTGATTCTGAGTTGACTTGTAAAAATCTTTCTTTGTCATGTTCTAAACTACTTTCAGTTCTTTGAAATTAGATAAAAAGTATTTAGTTACAAAACTTTTAAATGACAGCTGGTTTAAAATTAAATATAATAAATAATACAAACTAGTTAAATTGGCATCAAGGTGGAAGAAGATTATCTTGACTCTGGCAAGATTAAATTTAGTAGGTGAGGAAAAAAAAAAAGAAACTTGCTCAATTTGAATCTATACCATTGAGGTAAATATACTTTAAAGGGGAAAAGGAGTCTTTGGGTTAATAAAACTTTTTGTGTAAGCTATTGACAATAGCATTATCAGAAATAACAGTGGCCTGAACACAACTAAGATACATTTTCAAAATGAAAACAATTCATTTTAGAATAAATTTTGACTAAATAAAATATCTAGAAGAGGCCAAAAACACTGAGAGGAATCTTAATGGCACATGAAGAATGGTTGAACTAATAACACACCTGGTTCAGAGAAAATTAAGAGGAGATGTCATATTCTAGGAATAGTTTTAAGGGGGCATCATCAGAAAATCTACAAACAACAAATGCTGGGAGGGTGTGGAGAAAAGGGAACCCTCTTGCACCGTTGGTGGGAGTGTAAATTGATACAGCCACTATGGAGAACAGTATGGAGGTTCCTTAAAAAACTAAAAATAGAATTACCATTAGCAATCCCACTACTGGGCATGTACCCTGAGAAAACCGTAATTCAAAAAGACAATGCACCCCAATGTTCATTGCAGCACTATTTACAATAGCCAGGTCATGGAAGCAACCTAAATGCCCATCGACAGACGAATGGATAAAGAAGATACGGTACATGTATACAATGGAATATTACTCAGCCATAAAAAAGAACGAAACTGAGTCATTTGTAGAGACGTGGATGGACCTAGAGACTGTCATACAGAGTGAAGTAAGTTAGAAAGAGAAAAACAAATATCGTATATTAATGCATATATGTGGAATCTAGAAAAATGGTACAGATGAACTGGTTTGCAAGGCAGAAATAGAGACACAGATGTAGAGAACAAACGTATGGACACCAAGAGGGGAAAGTGGGGTTGGGGGGTGGTGGTGGGATGAATTGGGAGACTAGGATTGACATATATACACTAATATGTATAAAATAGATAACTAATAAGAAACTGCTGTACATAAAAAAATAAAATAAACTATAGATAGAGCAGTATGATCCTTGAAGCTTTAGATAAAGATTTGAACTTTGAAATATCAGGTTCCATTCCGAATAGAACCTTTCACTAACTAGATTAGAGCTGGAGAATCTCATTATTTAATTGTGTGTAGGAGGGTGGAGACAGGCTTCTAAGTGGAAATATGCCTCTGCCCAAGAAGACAGAGCACGTAAAAATGTGACAGCTTCTGTAGTTTATCACAGTGTGTGGGTGAGGGTTACAATACTGGCATGAAAGCTGAAATGAAATAAATTGATCATTTCCTTCAATTAATAACTGGAATTCTGTGAGGTAATGCTCACTTGAAAGTGAGACATCATTAATTTATAAATAAGGTTAGTAAAAAGTAAGTTTTAATGCTGCATTTTATGTTACTTTAAAAAAGCAGAGCATCAGTTCGAAAGGCAAGAATTTCCTTATCTAAGTTGGGATGTTTGCAAAGAGTTAACATACTCTTCTCACTTCGTATTCCAAATTACTTTTGAAAGTAATATCCATATTGTATCTTGCAGGAAGGCCTACGCAGTAAACTTTAACGGCTGCCTGAGTTGGCAATCATTTCATAGAGACAAGACACTGCACTGGAAATTGCCCTATAAATAAGATCCCTTACAGAAAAATTAAAATGGAATTCATATTATTGATGTTCACTAGCAGCCATAAGAAACGCAAGAGAACCAGCAAGTGGCACTTGTTTCAAATTGCTCTCGGAGGCACCTGAAGGACACCCTCAAAGTCAGTTTTGATGAATGGTGATAAGTAGTTTATCCAGCATTTGGAGTGGGCTGTAATATATTTGGAAACCTTGAGGAATTTGTCTACCGAATAGAAATTATCCAGACATTAGCTGCCCCACAGCAGTTTTTTCTCTGCACTGGCCATTAATTCACTAGTACCCAGATTTCCTGCAGAATCAAGTCTCTTTTCCTTCCTTGCCAGTCCTCTGCCTCCTCACGCCTGCTCCCATTTGCTCATTTTTGCATCTTAGTTCACTTTCAGTCCTTATATTGCCTGAGAGTTTTTTGGGTTTAGGATTGAAGAAAGAGAGACCTACAACTCTGTTGCTACGTCTAGTTATATAAGCCTCTTGGCTAGATGTCTATTTTGAAGTGGGATCTGAGACATATAACCACAATCTCTAGATTGTACTGTGTTTCTATAAGTCATGAATGCTTATTGTAATGTCCAGTATTATAGTATATTAAGTTGTCCACACTGAAAAGGAAATATTCATGTAAAAAGTAAAAAGGTAAATGTTTAACCTGTAAGTCCAAGCATACAGAGAAAATGAAGGGGAGAGCCAAGAGGTGAGCAGGGACATGAAAGTGACAGCAAGAGTTAGACTGAGAGAGATATAAAAAGAGCAGAGAATAAATTGGAATGACAAAGCAACTGAAAAAGGTAACAACACTAGAAATGTACCAACCTACAAGAAAATTGCCTTCTGTGCCAGATATCAAATTTATATAGGGATTATGTGCCCTGAATTATAAATAGCAACATAAAGAACAAACATGTTAATAGAAATTGATTTTGATTATTTTAGTAGAACTGAAAAAGTTTTCCCTTTTCTATAGGAAAGAAAAATATAATCACTGGAAAATGAAAATTAATGTGAAATAGAAAAAGATTACAGATATTAGAGTTCAACCCAATTCTACCTTTTTTGAACTGTTGGTCCTCTGAAGAAGGCATTGGTTCCTTTATCTGTGAAAATCTAATTCCAGGGTAAATGTACAAATTGTAGATATTGTGTATAAATTACTCAATGCAAGTCTTTATGTGATAACATCTCAAAACAACTGTCATTATTAATAATATGGTATTAATTTCAATATATGATATTTTTGTGACAACTCAATTTTAAAACGTAGGAAATATGAGTTAAGATTATAACAGATTGAGCTTATGGCAGAAATGTAGTCCAATACTGAATCTAGAGTTCTTAGCTCTGTGACTTTTTGACATGATACATAATTTCTCTGGGATTCAGATAGTTTGTATAATAAAAATGATAGTATTGTCAGTGCATGCAGGTATAAATAAATGTCAACAGATCATAGAATATAGAATGATACAACCAGTTGATTCTAAAGCAAAATAGCCCAAGCTTGCCAGGATAATTTATAAATTGCCTTCTTAAAAAATACATAGGGCTTCCCTGGTGGCGCAGTGGTTGAGAGTCCACCTGCTGATGCAGGGGACACAGGTTCGTGTCCCGGTCTGGGAAGATCCCACATGCCGTGGAGCGGCTGGGCCCTTGAGCTATGGCCGCTGAGCCTGAGCATCCAGAACCTGTGCTCCGCAACGGGAGAGGCCACAACAGTGAGAGGCCCGCGTACCGCAAAAAAAAAAAAAAAAAAAAAATATATATATATATATATATATATATATAAATGAGTCCAATGTTATAAAAAATAAAGTTTAGTATTAATAATCATAAAGGCACCAAGTAGAGATTGTGAAAGAATGTACATGTGTGAGACAAAATTAGACAAGCAACAATGTTTCATAGCCTAATTCTTTCCAGGTACACTTTCTTCTGTATTTAGATGGATGGAATTGGATAAAAGACTTTTTAATTGATAAGTTCTCGAGTGTGTGTGTGTGTGTGTGTGTGTGTGTGTCTTCTGAGCTGTTGACTTACTATGGCAATATGTCTTACAAGTGAATATATGCTCAACATATAAAAAATATTAAGAAAACTCTGGCCAATAGGTGTCAGTTGACTGTACATAAAGGAGGAGTGAAAACGTCTAAATGCCTTTGTTGGAAAACATGAAAAGTACCAGGAAATTTATCACTAATAACTGAACAAGTTAATAATTTTTGACTTCTGTGATATCAAGAAGCACAGAGTGAAAGAGGTAAACCAATGTGTCAATTAAGGTAGGAGGACGAGGAGGATGCTTTTCTTCCCTTTCCCAACAACAAGTAAATTTAAGGTCCTAACAATGCCAATGTTCTGGAGTGTTTCTGAAAGAAGTAACCTCCCATAAACCTACGAGATTCTTATTTTGAAGAAGTTTTTAACATTTATTCTTTTAATTATGAGATTAATCTTATTCCTCAATGGGCATCATCAGAAAATCTACAAACAACAAATGCTGGAGAGGGTGTGGAGAAAAGGGAACCCTCTTGCACTGTTGGTGGGAGTGTAAATTGATACAGCCAGCATGGAGAACAGTATGGAGGTTCCTTAAAAAACTAAGAATTACCATATGACCCAACAATCCCACTACTGGGAAACCATATACCCAGAGAAAACCATAATTCGAAAAGACACATGCACCCCAATGTTCATTGCGGCACTATTTACAATAGCCAGGTCATGGAAGCAACCTAAATGCCCATTGAGAGAAGGATGGATAAAGAAGATGTGGTACATATATACAATGGAATATTATTCAGCCATAAAAAGGAAGAAAACTGGGTCATTTGTAGAGACATGGATGGACACAGAGACTGTCATACACAATGAGGTAAGTCAAAAAGAGAAAAACAAATATTGTATATTAACACATATATGTGGAATCTAGAAAAATTGTACAGATGAACCAGTTTGCAAGGCAGAAATAGAGACACAGATGTAGAGAACGAATGTATGGACACCAAGTGGGGAAAGCAGTGGGGGGAGTGTTGGGGGATGAATTGGGAGATTGGAACTGACATATATACACTAATATGTATCAAATAGATAACTAAGAAGACCTGCTATATAAAAAAATAATAAAATTAAAAAAAAATCTTATTCCTTATACTTAATTGTAGTGTAAGGTAGTGCTGAAGACTCTAAAATATTTCCCATTTGGTCACTGCATTTCAATAAGCCCCTTAAAGTTTCTCTCATGTGTTTAATTGTATCAGCTTACCTTAAGTTGAAAAATTAAATATGATGGGCGAGTAATTTTTTTCTATGACAAAACCCCCAAAAGGACCATTTTACTACTAAGAAACACTTAATAATCATCTGAAGTCAACATTAGCATAAGGCAGAACTCATCTGCTCTAAGTGGTCTAATGATAACATTGTTCAGACTACTACCAGATAAAGAATGTGGATCTATTTGATTGGGATTGAAAGGATTGAAGGAAAAGTTAAAAACTAAGCTTAACTCTGTGTGTGTGTGTGTGTGTGTGTGTGTGTGTGTGACACACACACCTTGTTCTCATAGGAGATTTCCAATAGAAGTAACACTATTTGGGTATAATTTCAAGTTCCTTGCTTAGTCCTGTGTGGTTTTAGGGATTTTCAATGATCACCAGCATTTGTGTACCTGACGTATTGTCCAGGAAAGAAATCCATTCCTAAGAAAATTCCAGGATTATCTGTAAAGTTAGTCTTGGCTCTCGAGGACAGAATCAATCCTGTGTCATCACCATGCAAGTCAGAGGAGTTTGTATGTAAAGAAGAGCAGTATTCCTGGTGAAGACAGGTTAAAAAATGGGCATTTATATACAGCAGTGACACTGTCCACAAATCCCTGAAGTGAGGAGAAAAAGCATGTTTAAGAGAATGTAAGAATTTCATGTGCTAAGACACAGCATTTCACAGTGCATTCTCCTATAATGCTTATATTGAGTACTGATACAAGGTGTTACTTGAATAACAATTATGTGGTCAAATATATTTAGAAAATATTTAGCTCACAGCATTCAGATTTTTTACTGAAGAACTTCCTATAGACTATCAATATCTATTCTGCATTTCCAGAAGCATATAAAGAAATCAGAATTTTCCATTCTTACTTAAAAATAATAATTTTAAAAGAGCATCTTTATTTTATATTGTTATAAAATTTGGACAATGGATTGGTTAAAATAAAGACAATGCACTGCAGAATGTGAAATCTGAGGGTAGAGATATAAGTAGTGGTGAGCTTATGAAAGCTTTCACTTACCACAGCAAGAAATCTGGGTTATAAACTTCTGACAATTTTATCAAGTAGAAATGGGCTTAGCTACATGTAACAGAAAACCTAACAAAAGGTTAAGCAACGGGATACATTTTTCTGATGCAATTAAATATTCAGAAATAGATACACATATTTATTGTATGTATATACGTACATTATATATGTTCTACATTATATATGTTCTACATTATATATTATAAATAGTTGACATTTTTAACATTCTGTCTGGTAAATCTTTAGCCAAATCCACTAGTTTATTTTTATGTTCTCTTTTTCCACTTTATTATAGGCAACAGTGTTGTCAAATTTCCATTACTATATAACAGCAATTGCAACAATTTTCTCCATATTGCTTTATTGTATTATTCCAGCTCAGATTCATTGGAAAGAGAGCCACATAATGGTATTAATTCCAGGATGTTCAGTTCATTGAGGGACCATATTAGGACAAGAGGAGTTACTTTATGCCTTTTGGAAGCATGCATACTATGCAGGAAAGGTAGGCAGAGTTGAAGCCAATAAAAGCCTTGATTTTCTGGAAGACAATATAAAGAACAGAGTAGATAAATTTGAAGCAGCTAAAAGGAAACCTAAAAAACTCTTTTAACAAACTTTGCTTATTTTAGAATATTACTTCCTTTTAGACTTGGCATTTTAAAACCAAAATATAGTCTCTTCATTGAGTTCTTGCTGCTGCTATAATTTTATCACGATCATCTTTTATAAATATAAACTGGGAATAGTTACATATGTGGCTTCTATTAAAGGTGCAAAAATGCAAAAGGCATATTCTAATGATGCTTATAATGGAAAAATGAAGACATATAACAATATAATTAGTTTTTTTCCAGAAAGTTTTATAAAGTTTATAGAATCTGAAAAAATATTATAATATTGAGAATATGTGAGATGAGACAGCTCTTAAAATGTTTTATATATAAAATGCATAGTTAGTTTAAATAAAATTTAGATAAATTTGTTTGACTAAAATTCTATTTGCATGTTCATATATGCCACAATATTGAACATTTAGAAATGCAAATGAATGACTGAAAAGTTATAGATATATTATTTGAAACTTTCATTTTGAACATTTTCATTAAAATCATTTAAATAGAAATTTATGGCATTTAACCTCCTCCTTATTCTCAGGTTTTATCTATCTCTAAAGTGTAGGCACTTGAAAGAATGAATCTAATGCCTGCATTGTAACTAGGATGGTAATTTTCTGAATAGTCTTGCTACCAGTAAACATAAAGGGGACTATTGATCTAATGCTATCCAGATTTAACTCAGAAAAGGCTTTACTTTTTTTTAATGCTTCTTTCTAGGATTCCTATAGTGCATATTAGATGAGTGATGCTTATTTTCTAGGTTACCCATTTTTTTTATCGTATAATTATTCAGTTTTCCTCTGTATAGCATTTTTATCCTGTACTTCACCACTATTATTGTCAGTTAAACAGATATAATTTTCTTCAGAGGTAGGCACAATGCCTGAATTTGCCGTGGATTTTTTTCATTGATCCTAAATTTATAATGTAGTATCCTTATATTTTCTTTCACAGATACTTTCAGATGGTAAGTAAGATTGCAAGCATCATCTGTAGAGGGTATCCTGTAAGATTTACTTTATTTTTAGAGCTCATTCTTGTCTTGATAAAGTTCCATTTAGATGAGTGCTCTTGAAAGAAATCAAAGCAAGGATACGTGACATTGCAAAAGTACACACAGTCAGATATATACTGATACTTCCTAATTTCTTATAAATGGAATTTTTTTCAATATTTCCTAAGGAGTCATTAAGTGAGCTTCATGGGAGATACGTATGCCAAATCTGTGGTGAAGATGCTTACGTTCTTTTCTAAGTAGGATGTCTTTCTATGATATTTAATAGTATTTGTGATCTACAAAGAAAGGGACTAAAACATTAATTATTCTTGATTAATTATGTGAACTATGAACTATTAGCATTTTCAAAATTGTATTGTTTCCATCCCATGTCTATCTTTATTAAATTTCTGAAATCTAGAATATATGCGTCTTTGTGCTATTTGTAACAACAATTCTATGTATCAAGCAGTGTCCAAATCTCATTGTCATATAACAATTAGTATTTCTTTAGGTCATATTTCCATCTGGTCTAGATTCAGCCCAACCTGCTTCGGGTAGGATGGACTTGTTCATCACCTATCCATTGGTAGGGATTTGGCTGACCTAGATTGGCCTCTGTAATTCAGCTGTACAAGGGTAGCTCACTTGTCTTCAAGTCTTTTCTATTGGATCAATGAGTTAGTTTGGAGATGTTCTTTTCATCGTGATAGCAAAGGTGTGAGAGAACAAACAGACAAAATGTACTACCTCTTATGCTTTGCTTCAGAAGTAGCATGTTATCACTTTCACCTTATTCAATTGTTCAAAGCAAGTCACACGGCAAAACCCAAATCCAAGGGGTGCGAAAATATTCACTCCATCCCTCCCCACTCCACACATCTCTTTAGTGGAAGGAACCAAAAAGTCATATATCAATGGGCATGTACCCAGGAGGGATGAGCAATGAGGGCCAATAGTGTGATCAACCTCAGGGTTAGTCTCTGGAAATGTGTATCATAAATATATTAAGACAGTTGTGTTTTTATATAAAGAAAACTATAGTTCATATGGCATAAACTAGCTCTCTTAAAATAGAACTGATTCACGAATTCATTAACATTTTGATGGTGATTTAAATTGATAACTTTCAGTTTTCAGGAATTTAATAGGAAGCAGTTTTACTGTTTCATAGTTGAAAAATTTTAACCAGGTATAATTTGTATGAATTCCAATTTTAAATCTTATATTTCATAGTAATTTTCAGATATCTATAATGTGCTTAAGCAAGTGCAATGAAGGATTAAATTCTTAAAATAATAGTTACAATATAAATTGACAAATACAGTAATTTCAGTCTGGATTGAAATTAAAAATGGAGTAAAACTACTAACAAAGAAAAAGTTTATCTCATTATAAGGTTTTAATAGAACTTAATGTTATATTTACATGATTCATATTAAGACTTTACTAAAGCAAGTAAAGTAGATGCTATCTATACACTTTATGTCAAAACTTTTCAGGATTAGGAACTTTAATCATTTTCAATCTGCTTGGATATGATTTTACTTATCAATATGATCAGGGCAACCAATAACTTTGGTCTTTATTTCAGTCAAAGTCTATTGTAAAGTAAGTAATATTAAAATTTCCCAGATTGTTTTATAGATAAAACTATATGGCCTGGGAAAAATGCTACCTCTTACTCACTTTGTATATCATTTTCCTTTATATCTGATACTTTCCATACTTAAGCAATTTCCAATTAGTCATATTCAGGAATAGCACTGTTTTCAAAATTGCAGAGTACGGTTATCTTCTGGAATTATTTTGTTATTGTTGTCTCAATCATACACCTTGCAAAGCTGTCATTTCATACACATGAAATGGGACAAGCTATCTCAGCAAGGCCTTTGGACAGTATTAAAGAATACTGCCATCCACAGCATTTCTTCAATTTTTTTTTTTTATTTGCTCTTCTGAGTCAAGAGTAGAATCACTATCTTAAGACAGTCAGAGGTGAACTACTTTTATGCTGTAACTTTGCTCTGAGCATGACTTAAGGCAGCATTGTTTGAAATACACTTTGATTTGCTTCAGTGAATGAGAGGAAAGGTCAAAGAATTTCTCTACAATTAGTTGGCCACCCAAAAATATGTTTACTTCAGACTCAAGTTTTTTAGGTTGTTCAGCACTCATACAAACTAAATAACATGCACAAAGAAAACAAAGCTCTGAGGACTAGTACATGGTACAGAAAGGCTTAATGACCTCTCAACAGACTCTTAAAAAACACAGATGTGTGAGTTGTGATTTAGACTCAAACCCTACGAAGAGCATAAAATAATATCAGAGGGAGATTTAGAACATGTATTTCCCCAAGGTAAGTGATCTGATTACCATTAGAGCTATGTAGAAAGGTACTTTCACTTATCTCTAGACAGTATAATTTAAAATGCCCATTTCAGTCCACTTCATCACATTTATAATATTTCAGAAGCACTGCCTTTTTTATGATCTCATGTGACAACATGCAGGATAATATATAAAGGTTGAAAACATAAAAATACAATACAGTATATTCACTAAAGCTGAAAGACAAAACAATGCAACACAGAAAGGCTTATTCTATTAATTTTTCTTTTGCACATACCCTTATTTCTGGCCCATATTTATAGAAGGCAGTCTATTCTAAGTTACACTATGTGGCATATAATACAAATCACCCTCACTCCCTCCACTTTAGTGGATGTTATTACCTCTATAGCTAGGTGGAACTGGAAAGGATTTTGGTGTGAAAGGGGACACACAACAAGAACAAACTCTCACAATAAAACTGGGGATTTTCCCTTTCTTTTCAATGAATATAAACCAAAGTTCAGTAAAACTGGAAAGAAAGGTTCAAACTGGTTCCAACATAAAACATTTATGCATGTTCACAGACTGTGATGTTTACATAAATCTTTCTTTCCTTACTTAATACATTTCTATATTACAGATTAAATTTCTCTGCTCAAAAGTGAATTATTCTTAGAATGCTAGACTTCAAGGCCATATTGTCATGTCCTACACTGTTTTTTATTCAGAATGACTATCCTATTATCAGCTATGCTATGTAATCTTGTTTCTGGCATTGGCCACATTGCCTGATGGATTGTAGTGAGTACCACCAACTTATATGGAGAAGGGTAGAAAGTGTCTAGTAATGTCACAAGAAAGCTAAGATATATTTGCAACAAATCAAATATAGCACCATAATGTTTTAGTTTCTTCAAATGAAATATTTTCTACTAAGCTAAAATTCAAATGAAGAAAACTAATTAACATTTGTCCTTGCTTTTCCAAAATGACTTCCTTCTTCAGTTATATGTACAATAAAATCATATCATAGCCTGGAGTAGGCAGAAGTGGTTTATGTGGAAAATACACTTTGTGAAATAACTTTTAAGCAGATTTCCAAAAAATGCCTAAAAGTCATGTTGAAATGATAGGAAAAACAGGGTTAAGTGATCATTCCAGTCAGATAGATCAGCTAACAACGGCACTGAGGTGTATTCTCTTCAAGAGACTTCTTAAGAGTCATGTTAATAGATTTCTTCATCTCACATTTACCTAGAATTTTATTTTTAACTTTTTTTCTCTTCTCATTCTACTTTCTCTCTGAACAAGTACTTTCACTGTAGATTCACACACACACACATCCTACAAGGCATTTTCTCTTTGAATTTCCATAGTCAACTAAAATCCAATAACCTACAGACTGATGATACTATTTATAATTGTCAAGAACCTACCCTCTACATATCTTTTTTCATATATTTAGTATATTAGTGAACGACTTGTGTGGTCCTGTATTTACAAATGATTACCAATGTCTTTAAACTCCACCTTCTAACTATATTTTGAATTAGCATATATTCTTTCCATCCATAGAAATACCAAAGGTATAACTTGGATTACTACCATTACCTTCTAACTCTCATTATCATAGAATTTCAATCCATTTCCCAATCTAGGTGATTTTTTATGATGAATCTTAATAGTGTTCAATGCTACATCATGTATGTGAGAAAAGGGGTACAGCATTCATTATCTGACACTTTATATTTCTGTAGACAGGAAGAGACACAGCCTCTAATTATTGGGAGGAATCAATTTAAAGAAAATTACAGATGCCAACTTTCACCCATTATTTGTCTTCTATCCTAAACTTTTGAGTTTTGAAAATACATTTTTCTCTTTCTCCTTCTGAATCTCTGTGGAAAATGGAGATAGGCCACAAGTAGCCTAATCTCTCTCTCTCACAAATGCTTCCCCTACAGTTGCTAGTGTTCTTCTCTCTGCTTCTGCCTATATTATTATTCAGAATACTTCTATTTGCTGTAACAGATAAATAAAAAAATCCAATACAGACCTAAATCTTTGTGCCTCATTGGGGTGACTGTCCATAAATCAAGAAACCAAACTCCTTCTATATTATGGCTCTCTAATCATCAATATTATTGCATCTTAGATCACCAGGAAGGGGATCAAGAAGGAGGGAATGCACATGGAAAGATTTAATGGGACAGGTCTATAGACTTATACTTCACTTCTCTTCATATTCATATTCATATTCTCTTCATATTCATGTTCATATATTGGCCAGAACCCAGTCATGTGGCCATGCCTAACTGCAAAGGAAACTGAAAAAAATATATTCTAACTGTGTGACCAGCAAACCTGTTGGTGCAGGGTTTGTCTTAGTGGGTGATGATTTGAAAGCAGTTAAGCTCTTCTGCCTTAAACTGGAAGAGTAAATCCAACTCACTGGGCAAAAGGTGTAAGAAAACATTTTAGATTCATATGCAAACTAGTTACTCCTTTACTAACAATAAAGCTGATAACATTCCTCCCCACGTTTCTGAATTAATTTAGAAGGAGTCTTCTCCTTGCCTTCAGTATGTATGTAAATGTTGTGAATGACCAATAAACCTTGCTTATTCTGCTTTATGTTTCTCCACACCCTTGGCTTTGTAAAAACTAATTTACTTCCTCTACTACTTTACTTATACTACAGATATGCAAAGATCATTCCTGCCATAGCTACCAGGATGATTCTGCATACTTTCTCCTGCAGGATTTATTCTCCATCCCCATTCTTCCTAACATCTACTTATCTTCAGGTCTCTATTCAGACATTCTTTGCCTCAAGAAGCTTTACTTGACTTCTGATACTCTTAAGTTAGATGAACCACTTAGTACTCCCAAACAACACATTATAAGACATATCATAATGCCTTGTAATCATCTGCTTCCTTGTCTATTCTTCCCAGTAGAATTCAGATCTTGCCTTCTATTGAATTTCCAGTGACAACCAGCATAATGCCTGTGTATTCGTTCCTTAGGACAAAGGTAACAAATTACTGTAAATTGGGTAGCATAAAGCAGCAGGGATGTGTTCCCTCACAATTCTGGAGGCTAGAAGTCCAATATCAAAGTGCTGACAAGGCCATGCTCCTGCTAAAATCTCTAGAGGAGGATCAATTCCACACCTCTCTCCTGGCTTCTAGTGGTTGCAGTCATTTCTGATGTTCTTTGGCTTATGGATGTGTCACTCCAATCTCTGCCTTCATATTTGCCTGGAATTCTCTCCTCTATGTCTGTGTCTTCATATGGCCTTCTTATGTGGACCCCAGTAACTGGATTTAGGACCCATTCTAATTCATTACAATCTCATTTTAACAGAAAAGTCAAATGAAAGCAGCCAAACAACATTTGTTAATGTTGATTGACTCACCCCAGTTCTTCATAGTCATAATAATAATTGAATTACTAGCAAATACTTATTTTGTTTTGTATTCGGTGATTTGTATTTAAGTACTTTTAACAGATATAGTTCCATATCAAAGATGATAAAGAAACAGATGATACTGTATGTATTTTATACAAATTATTTTCATCTCCTTTGTGAAATTGTTCATTATCTGAAATGTAACTGAGTTGAGAACATGTGTTAATTGTGAAATGGACTATGGTGTTTCTCATTACAAGTACTATAAAAGCATCTTAATAAAAAAACTAAATGATTGCTTTTATAAAAACAACATGTAACAATTAAACATAATATTATGGTTTAAGAGACCACATTGCTAGATATTATGAAATGTGAGCACAGTAATGGAATCTAGTGCATATCACATTAACATATTTTCAGTTTCAAATTTATTTGAAAAGTGAAGTAGTACATAAAGAAAACGAGTCATAAAACTATTGTGAAACCCCTGGAAAACGTCCCAAGCCCAGAAATTGTTTACTTACTTTCTAAAAACTGGAATCTAGCTGACTTTGTTCCCAGAAACCATATCCAACCTTGATCTTATCTGTGAATTCTCCTCTTCCTTGTCCCCAGCTGGATAGGTTATACTACACATTTACTTTTCTACTGGACATCTAAAGTGCTCTCTGACCTTCCATAACCCAGAGTATCCAAGCACCATGTATAAGCCACTCTGCCCCAGCAAAGATCAGAGTGTTTCTTTTCCTGAATTGCCTTGTGTGCTGCTATACCTTGCTAATAGACCAGAGTCATGTTTTGGTCTCTAAATTGAGTACAATTCAATGTAACAGATAAACCCCAAATACTATATAGACCTAAACCTGAGTGCCTCATTGGGACAATTATTCATAAATCGGGGACCCAGACTCCCTCATTTTGTAGAATGGAAAGATTTTTTTCATAATATCAATACACAATTTGAGAGGTTTTTTTTTTTTGCAAGTCGACAGTTCCCAAATTCAATTCTAGTGACAGTAGGAAGGGTCAACATTTAAGAATAAGAATCAAGTTTAGTGAATCTCTTGGGGAAATTTAACTATAAAGATATGTTCCATGTAAAACAATATATCAGGAGATATAGACTAGAAAAAATAAGGTCTATTTTCTTCCTTACTACAGAACAAATAGCTCAGTGTTCAGAAAAGAACAAAAGAAAACATTTAGAAAGTAAGTAAACTTTATTTTTTATTTTTGCGGTACGCGGGCCTCTCACTGTTGTGGCCTCTCCCATTGCGGAGCACAGGCTCCGGACACGCAGGCTCAGCAGCTATGGCTCACGGGCCCAGCCGCTCCGTGGCATGTGGGATCTTCCCAGACCGGGGCACGAACCCGTGTCCCCTGCATTGGCAGGCGGACTCTCAACCACTGCGCCACCAGGAAAGCCCTGATTATTTTATTAGTACTATAAAAAGAAGAATAGAACTATAACCACAGTAAAGGAAAGGAGTTATTGTGGAGACGTATAAGTCATATTCAATTCCGGGCACTGTTCAGGGTGTACATAGTAAATATGAAAAGAGACAGGCAAACAGTACTGGAGATACATTTAATGGGTTCCAAGAAGGTGAGGGAGAAAACATTTAAAACTGAATTTAGACAGTAAGGATAATCTTTTACAGACATAAATGAAATACCGTGAGTCCAGGAGAGCAATTTAAAATTATAAGTGAATATTTTATTTATGAGACACAAAACCATGATGACTAAAAAGTAAGAAGACAGTTCAAGAAGGTTTTCAGCAATGGTCTATTAACAAGGATTAGAAGTTAAACGCAAACATGTTTCTACTTAGGCCTGCATGGTTGTAATAGTTGAATTCATTTATGTTTAAAATGTTAATTACTAAGAATGTATGTCTTATTTCATAAAATGTATTCAATTATTCTCCTCTAATCCCTGGTTGTTCGTATGAAATTGTTTTGCAGATTTCTTGAAATATTGCTTAAAGCAATGTATGACCTGAAAAATTAACTTTTGAAAACAAGAATCTATATGTTGTCTAGATGCTGGTTTTGCTAGTTAAAGAGAATGCTTAAAAAAGGTTCAGTATGGTGCAGTTCTCACAATTACATTGTTAATGTCTTCAAATTACATTTCATCACTTGAAAAGTAATTTTGTCATAAATAGAGACTGATAATGTTTCACATATTACACATATTTAATGTCGGCTTTTCTTCAAGATAAGAAAATAACCTGGACCACATTTTTAAAATTTAGACATATTCCTCTAGCTGATCATAATTATTCTGAAGATTAAATATGTGTTCTGGGCTCTCTCTATGTGTTCTGGGCTCTCTCAGGGAGATTTAAGAAACTATAAATGATTTTTTATGTATTTGGAGGTCAAGATAGAGAATGAGTTCTGCTATTTTCTTTACTCATCTTCTTGATCTTGCTCCTCTTATTATTCTTTGAAGAAAGAGTGGCTCTGAATCTTGGCACATGTCTTATAAGAACAGTTGTACTTAAGTGTTTTTATAAAAAAATACCATGGTTTAATTTATCCATAGGTAGGATTCAGATAAGGAAGTTCTATCCCAGAGTTTTCCGTGAGATAGCAATTAAGCAGTTGCTGTAGCTAAAGCAGCTGAGGGCTGCGGGGCTGTCATCTCTTACCTTAATGTTGTCTCAGGTAGAAGGAGCTGATTTACCAAGTTTAAACCTTGTCCTGGAAAAATTCCTCCTCCAATAACTAGTAATTTTGTGGTACAAATTCCCAGCTCTTTTGTGTTAATATGGGCAATCTCTGAAAGCCCACAGCAGCTTCAGAGCTCCCTATGGGATCTCTTGTGTCCTCTGCTGCAATTTCACTGCAGATAAAATTTTATCCTTACTCCTTCACATATATTCCCCCAATAAATCTCTGAATGCATATCTTCAGTTCAAGATCTGTGTCCAGGGTACTCAAGCTAAATTAAGTTTAATATTGAAAACAACTTGAATGTCCACTGAAAAAACACAGCGGGTCAAATTGTCAGGTTAGACTCCCATGAACTAGAAATCTTACCCACTTTCAAGCTTTATAATCATTACAAGAATACAAATACACAGCAGAAGGTAGAGATCCAGGATCTCTTGCAAGAATTCCTAGGCCATTTTTTCTAATACTGGACATACTCAGGCTTTGGAAAATAGATGAAATTTCTAAGTGAAGTTTGAGGTAAGCTCACTTAGCCACTGAGCTCATGAAACATCTACATTTTATACTCAGATAGTTACACAGCTGATGTGACATTGTCAAGGGAGCCATGTCCTATAAGTCCATAGACCCAGTGTGTTAACAGTAAGCAATCCTAGATAACTAGGCAAATATGCTAAAAGCACTTCATAGATAAGAACTCTCATCCCAGAAAAAAAGAAATTTAGACTTTTTGCCAGGAGATCTGCCATTACTATGTTTACAAGGAGATTAGACTGCTATACCTGCCTTCTTTCTTCCCAGGGGAAAGGGAGAGAACAGATCACAAGGCTAATGCTTGACTCCTTACTTGCTCTTACCAGAGTAGGTTAATAAAATGTGATATAGTTACAAGATACACTATCAAAAATGAAGAAAATGAATGAAATACAACTATTTCAACAACCTATAAGTATAATATTAGGTTAAAGAAACATGGAGCAAACTAATATATACTAATTTATTCCATTCATCTAAACAGTCATAACACAGGCAAAACTTAACTATATGTTAGTTGTACTAACCTTTGGAAAGAAGAAATGTAATGATTGGAGGAAGTACAAAGTTTCAGTGTGCTGTTTCATGACTTGGGTGTGGCTATCACATGAGTTTTCACCTTGTACAAATTTATTAAATTATACATTAGGTTTCATGCAATTTTCATTTAAAAAATATAAATGTTTAAAAACATAGAATATATGATTTGAACATTAACCTTTAATAAAACTATTTTTATTATATATTTAACCACAAAAATGGCATCAAGTTTAGAGAATTTTACAAAGGATTTCTACATAATATTTAAGAAATAGCTAACTCCTATAACAAAAAAATTTCTTCCAAAAATTTGAGAAAGACGGAAAACACACAAGAGTATACAGGCATACCTTGGAGATACTGTGGGTTTGGTCCCAGACCACAACAACAAATCAAATATTGCAATAAAATGAGTTACACAAATTTTTTGTTTTCCCAGTGCATATAAAAGTTATGCTGAGACTACAATGTAGTCTATTAAGTGTGCAACATCATTATATCTAAAAGAAACAATGAACATACCTTAATTAAAAAATATTTTATTGCGAAAAAAAGCTAACCATCATCTCAGCCTTCAGCAAGTCATAGTAGTAACATCAAAGGTCACCATGACAAGTATAATAATAATGAAAAAATTTGAAGTATTGCAAGCATTACCAAAATGTGACACAAAGTGAACAAATGCTATTGGAAAAATGGTGCTAATAGACTTGCTTGATGCAGGGTTTCCATAAGCCTTCAATTTGTAAAAAAAAAAAAAAAAAAAAGGCAGTATCTGTGAAGTGCAATAAAGTGAAGGGCAATAAAACAATGTATACCTGTATTATAAATACAATTTAACTTATATATCAAGAATTAGACACAGATAAGAAAAGATCATTTCATGTCACCACTACAATTAAACATTAATGTCAAAATCTATCTTAAAAATAAAAAAATTCAAAATTATCCTCCCACTGTATATATACCCTTACATACATTAACACACACATATACATATATATATATATGTATATACAACAAATGAAATATGCATATGACTACTACATATACACACATATATATATATATACACATATACATGGCTAAAGTTTTATGGCTAAGGATATATACATATATATATGACTGTATATATTAGAACAAAAAATTTTACAATTTGTATGGAAACACAAAAGACCCCGAATAGCCAAAGCAATCTTGAGAAAGGAAAACAAAGCTGGAAGAATCAGACTCCCCAACTTCAAACTATACTACAAAGCTACAGTAATCAAGCCAATATGGTACTGGCACAAAAACAGAAATATAGATCAATGTTACAGGATAGAAAGGCCGAAGGTAAACCCAGACACATATGGTCACCTAAGTTATGACAAAAGAGACAAAAACATACATTGGAGAAAGGACAGCCTCTTCAATTAGTGGTGCTGGGAAAACAGGACAGCTACATGTAAAAGAATTAAATTAGAACACTCCTTAGCAACATACACAAAAATAAACTCCAAATGGATTAAAGACCTAAAAGTAAGAACGGACACTATAAAACTCTTAGAGGAAAACATAGGAAAAACACTCTGTGACATAAAACACAGCAAGAATTTTTTTGACCCACCTCCTAGAGTAATGAAAATAAAAATAAACAAATGGGACCTAATGAAACTTCAAAGCTTTTGCACAGCAAAGGAAACCATAAACAAAATGAAAAGACAACCCTCAGAATGGGAGAAAATATTTGCAAACAAAGCAACAAAGGATTAATCTCCAAAATATACAAATAGCTCATGCAGCTCAGTATCAAAAAAACAAAAAACCCAATTAAAAAATGGGTGGAAGACCTAAATAGACATTTCACCAAAGAAAACATACAGATGGCCAAGAGGCATATGAAAAGATGCTCAACATCACTAATTATTAGAGAAATGCAAATCAAAACTACAATGAGGTGTCACCTCACACCAATCAGAATGGCCATCATCAAAAACTCTACAAACAATAAATGCTGGAAAGGGTGTGGAGAAAAGGGAACCCTCTTGCACCATTGATGGGAATGTAAGTTGATACAGCCACTATGGAGAACACTATGGAGGTTCCTTTGAAGACTAAAAATAGAACTACCACATGACCCAGCAATCTCACTATTGGGCATATACCTGAGAAAACCATAATTCAGAAGGACACATGCACCCCAACATTCACTGCAGCACTATTTACAATAGCCAGGACATGGAAACAACCTAAATGTCCAGTGACAGATGAACGGATAAAGAAGATGTGGTACATATGTACAATGGAATATTACTCAGCCATAAAAAGGAACGAAATTGGGTCATTTGTAGAGATGTGGATGGACCTAGAGTCTGTCATACAGAGTGAAGTAAGCCTGAAAAAGAAAACCAAATATTGTATATTAACACATATATGTGGAATCTAGAAAAATGGTACAGATGAACCTATGTGCAGGGCAGGAACAGAGATGTAGACGTAGAGAATGGACATGTGGACACAATGGGGGAAGGGGAGGGTGGGATGAATTGTGAGATCAGGATTGACATATATACACTACCATGTGTAAAACAGATAGCTAGTGGGAACATGCTATAAAGCACCGGAAGCTCAGCTTGGTGCTCTGTGACGACCTAGATGGGTGGGATGAGGGGGGTAGGTGGTAGGGAGGTCCAAGAGGGAGGGGATATAGGTATACATATCGTTGATTTACTTCATTATACAGCAGAAACTAACACAACATTGTAAAGCTCCAATTATCCTCTCACTGTATATATATACCCTTACATACATTAACACACACATATACACATATATATGCATATGCATATATGACTAATGAAATATGCATATGACTACTATATATACATATATATAGTATATAAGTACATGTATATATAGTATGTGTATATAGGTATATGTACATATATATGACTAAAGTTTTATGGATAAGGATATATATGTATATATATAAGACAGCATATAAGCATGTCAGTGGAGACAGATTAAGTAAAGCAGAAGCAAATATGATTGTATATCAAAACTTGATATATAACAATCCTAAATGTTGCTGGAAGTTTTTCTGCAATGTTTATGTATACTGTAAAACAATTACATCTTTATTAATTTCTAGAAAATATGGATTGTAACTTGCAAAACGCTTAAAATCTTTAGACAAATATATGTAGTTTTCTAATCATGAAGTCAGCAAACATTTTCTGACAAAGGACCAAATAGTAGGTATTATAGGGTTTAAGGACCAAAAGACAAAAATGAAGATTTAATGCATACCCTTGTATAAGAGAGAAAAGAAAAAAACTTCTGAATATGATTTTTTTTGTAATAAATGTCTACTAATGAGAATAATGGGATTTCTTTTTCTCTCTCTCTCTTTTTTTTTTTTTGGTTCTGTTTTGTTTCATTGGGATTCAAAATTGGTCTTCCATATTAACTTTTGCAAATATTTATCTATTAATGTTGATATGTGATGAGATTTTACTTATTTCCTCTATGAAAATCTTTCCTCATGGAGATCGGTAATGCCAAATACTGCATCAACCCACAAATACATGCTTTTAACTGAGCATATTTATAGAACCCTATTCGATTCTTTTCTTGATATTTGCCTTTTATCATGTCATTACATTGCAGGTAATCACTTCCAAGCAAAGACTATATGGAAGTTCTTCCATTTTATAATTAAATGCATCTTGAAATTTCCTTTGAACTTTCATTGAAATTTTCACTGAAAATTGCTGTTAAGAGTGGTAGTTTGAACTCAGAAAATAGATACACTGAAAAGCTGCATGCACATGTAGATTTTGCTTTTTGTTTTAACTTTTGACAGTGCAGTATATAAAGCAGCTTGATATTGCTCATGATTTAAAAAACGTTAATAGTCATCAAAAGTTATTTCAACATATTTCTGTTTCTCTTACAAGCACTGTTTTGTCTTTGAACTAATTGAGAAACATGACCAAGTCTGCAGCAGAAGCTAATTTTTAAAGCCATTCAGTGTTCTGTAATAGTGGTTAAGTGAAGTTCTTCTCCTTCAGAAAAAAATTCAATTTCCATCCTTAGTATGGAGTAAAATTGAAGTGGTTATGTTACTATTAAAAATATATTATGGCAGGTATTTCTTTAAAAAAAAATTTATTTATTTATTTATTTTTGGCTGTGTTGGGTCTTTGTTGCTGCACACGAGCTTCTCATTGCAGTGGCTTCTCTTGTTGTAGAGCACAGGCTCTAGGTGCGCGGGCTTCAGTAGTTGTGGCACACAGGCTCAGTAGTTGTGGCTTGTAGGATCCAGAGTGCAGGCTCAGTAGTTGTGGCGCACGGGCTTAGTTGCTTCGTGGCATGTGGGATCTTCCCGGACAAGGGTTCAAACCCGTGTCCCCTGCATTGGCAGGCGGATTCTTAACCACTGCGCCACCAGGGAAGTCCGTGGCAGGTATTTAAATCCAGGATTATTTCACAGTTATCTTTAGAACAAAGAATGACTATACCGTTCTTAACAGGAAAAGTTTCTATTCACTGAATGATTTTACTATATATGTAATTACATGTTGTTCAAAAATAAGAAACTGATTATTCTTTTACAATAGTGAGAATGGCATCAAGTAGACAACTTATTATCTACTACACTTAAGTGATTTTATTTTGGCAATAGTATTAACAGAAGAAAGAAAGCTGCATTCTGAATGGACTCATTTATTTGGCCTTACTTGGGAGTAAAATTTACAATTCTCCAGAAAGCATTGAAAGGTAGAGGGAAAAACAATATCACCAAAGGAGATGAAAATTCTTTTTTTGTTATAGGGAAAATAGTATTACCTCAGACAACATAGTTAAAAAAATAATAATAGAATGATTATTCTACCTGTTTAGCTAACCACTGGAGCTTTGCTGGTTTTGAGTTTAATTAGTATCTCCAAGTGAAATAACTTTGTATAATATTTTATTGTATTTGATATTTTTACGCTAAACACATAATATTTTTTCAGACTTTTTTTGTTTTTTCTCCCATCCTTTCTCTCCTAAGTTAGTCACAAATGTATATCTTAATGCTAATACTAAATATATTATCATTTCATTATTCATTATAACTGTTTGATATATTTTGTTAATCATGCTATTCTAGATTATCACCTATGCTTTTCCATTCTTCTCTTCCTATTATTATTATTATTAATTTTGGTGTGGGGGAGAATGTAGGTAACTATAGGAAAATACTAACGCAAAGAATTCTTGGAACATTAGTATCATCTTGACTAACAAATTTCCCCTCTTGTTTTATTTTACTTCATCATCTCCGTTTGACCCTTATTCACATTCCAATATTTCTATAATTATGATTTTATGTATTTAATATATGTTCTTAGATATGTGTATATCCTAGAGAAAGCATATAAAATTAACCATACATTGCTTAATAAAAATAGTGTTATGCTGTAGGTCTCATCTTCCATTTAGTCAAGTCTATGTGTATTTTTTTTTTATTTTTTTAACATCTTTATTGGAGTATAATTGCTTTACAATGGTGTGTTAGTTTCTGCTTTATAACAAAGTGAATCAGTTATACATATACATATGTTCCCATATCTCCTTCCTCTTGTGTCTCCCTCCCTCCCACCCTCCCTATCCCACCCCTCTAGCTGGTCTCAAAGCACCGAGCTGATCTCCCTGTGCTATGTGACTGCTTCCCACTAGCTATCTATTTTACGTTTGGTAGTGTATATATGTCCATGCCACTCTCTCACTTTGTCACAGCTTACCCTTCCCCCTCCCCATACCCTGAAGTCCATTCTCTAGTAGGTCTGTGTCTTTATTCCTGTCTTACCCCTATGTTCTTCATGACCTTTTTTATTTTTTTCTTAGATTCCATATATATGTGTCAGCATATGGTATTTGTTTTTCTCTTTCTGACTTACTTCACTCTGTACAACAGACTCTAGATCCATCCACCTCACTACAAATAACTCAATTTTGTTTCATTTTATGGCTGAGTAATATTCCACTGTATATATGTGCCACATCTTCTTTATCCATTCATCTGTTGATGGACACTTAGACAAGACCAAAAGACAACCCTCAGAATGGGAGAAAATATTTGCAAATGAAACAACTGACAAAGGATTAATCTCCAAAGTTTACAAGCAGCTCATGCATCTCAATATCAAAAAAACAAACAACCCAATCCAAAAATGGGCAGAAGACCAAAATAGACATTTCTCCAAAGAAGATATACAGATTGCCAACAAACACATGAAAGAATGCTCAACATCATTAATCATTAGAGAAATGCAAATCAAAACTACAATGAGATATCATCTCACACCAGTCAGAATGGCCATCATCAAAAAATCTACAAACAATAAATACTGGAGAGGGTGTGGAGAAAAGGGAACCCTCTTGCACTGTTGGTGGGAATGGGAATTGATACAGCCACTATGGAGAACAGTATGGAGGTTCCTTAAAAAACTAAAAATAGAACTACCATACGACCCAGCAATCCCACTACTGGGCATATACCCTGAGAAAACCATAATTCAAAAAGAGTCATGTACTAAAATATCCATTGCAGCTCTATTTACAATAGCCAGGACATGGAAGCAACCTAAGTCTGTGTTTTTAAGTGTGTCTTTTTTCTATATTTAAATATAGCATATTGCTCCTGAGTCCTCCATAGTAACCCATCTTATGTGTACATTACACTCATTCATTTTCTTATTGATAAATACCTAGAATGTTACAACTAATATCATATAAATATCCACGTGCCAGTCTCTTTGTGAGCAATTGCATGACAATAAGGACTCAAATAAGTACAAAATAAGTACTCAAATCTATTCTCTAGTCATAGAATATGTGCACATTTAATTTCAATAAAAATTACCAGAATATTTCCAGAATGGCTGAGCAAGTGTAAAGTCCAATGCTAAATGCAAAAGTCTTCCTGTTTTCACTTATCCTCACCAACACTTGATTGTATTGTATTTTAAAATTTTTACCAACAAAATGTGTAAATTTAAATCTCATTTTAATTAGTTTTAATATTTCTGTATCATTAAAATGGCTTCATAAATCAATGATTGAAGATTGATTTTTTTCAAATTCCATTGATATTCATAGACAAAGCAAGCATATTGGTCACAAACTGAGAGAAGCTATTTGCAATGTCTAATACTGGCAAGAGATTACTACCTAATATATACTAAGACCTTGGAATCAATAAGAAGTAAATGTGAATCCAACAAAAGTTGAGAATGGGAATTCCCTGGTGGTCCAGTGGTTAGGACTCACTTTTACTGACATGGCCCAGGTTCAATACTTGACCAGGGAACTAAGATCCCACAAGCCATGTGGCGTGGCCAAAAAAAAGTAAAAATGTGAGCAAAGAATATGTATAGGGAATTGATGGTAAGAGAAAGCAGAAGAGCTAAACAATATACAAACAGATGCTCAACCTCACTGGTAGACAGCAACATGCAAATTAAACCAAAAATCAAAACCCAATTTGTTTATAGAAAAGGATGGAGAATTCTCTTGCCATAAAATTAAAAACAGAGTTAAGAAATCAATAATATAATAATGCTTTTATATGTTCTTAGATTTTTTGCAAAATTATTATCTGGGAATAATTACTCCCAAGATTTCTACTCTTGGTATAATATAATTTTTTTAAGTTTATTATTGTTCAATTCAGAAGTTATACCAAGGTCTCTGCTTTTTTTTTCTTTATTATATATAAAACTTGCCTTGTTTTTACCTTCCAATACATTAAAGACGTTTGAGTATATAGGTTCACTGATAAGTACACAAAGTTACTCTTCAAAGTCACTTTATTTGGAAAGTGTATATAAAAACAGTGATGTACATATTTTTACATTCCTTCTGAGAATATTTTCCTACTTATTGTCATAAAATTACTCTATAATAATTGACCACGGATTCAGCAGCTTTCTCAGTTACTGCTATTAACTACAACCTGCAATCATGGTGGCCAGATTTAGAATTTCTAAAATCTGACAATGAAACAGTGTTGAAATATGCTTCTAGGGTAATATTTTGTTTCATTTAGTCAATTATAAATGTTAGCTTTTTGGGGGTTTGTTTTACTTTAAAAACTAATACTTATTATGGAAAAAGCTCAGACGTTATAGAAAAGACATTAACAATTGGTTTTGTATTATCCAAATAATGTTTTATTATATACTGAGGCAGGCACTACTATGTATTACCAAACTCTTTAATTATTGCCATATATGTGGAAGATAGCATCTAACTTAATCAGAATAGGCCGACCCTCAACTTGAAGCACAAGCGCATGTTTTATCCTGCCTAATAACTCTAATAACTAATAACTCTCTGTGCCAGCTTTAAAAATTCAAGCCTCTCAGTCACCCATCCTGGACTCTCAACCCTATGTCCTTCTCCACATCCACTTCATTCGAAAAACTGCCACTACTGTTACCTTTATACACAAATTGCTTTATAAATACTTCTCTATTATCTCAAATCACTCACGACTTCAACTCAGAAAATTTCTTTAACCTCCTTGTGTCACCAGCAAAGACCCCTGGAGTCTCCAGGAAAAATAAGATGGAATTTAGGTGATAAGTTGAGGACTAACCTCTTCTTTGGGATTTAGTCTAATTTCACTTGCCCATAGGGAGTCATGTGAAGAAACCTTGAACCTAACACATTGGATTAGAGTTTGCAGCACAGACCGACACCCTAAGTTGGCGGGCCATGCGCAGAAGCTCTGCGTATGACACCTCAATTCAAGACGGCAATGGTGTACCATGTGCAGAGATGCCGCGACCAGCACTTCAATCTGAAGTGCCCTGAGCAACACGACTACAAGAACTCTGCATCTCCCTACGCAGATGAGAGGAGGGGTAACGAAGATCAGCCAAAAACTTATAAGGGAAAGTTGCGCAAGCAGGGGAAAATGATGGGTGGAGTCTGAAGGGAACGGTGTCTCCCTGTGGTCAGCCAGTGCCCAGGATGAGCTTTCAGCTCTTGCTCAGACTTGGGGAAAGTTAAAATTCAGGAACTTGCAGAGAGGAGAGAAGCCTGACTAACCTTTGTTCAAGACAAAGCAGAGTGCATGAACGGGCAACTGAGAACATTCCGTCAGTGGGGGATGAAAACCTCTACTCCAGGAAACGTGGCTCCTCTGTTCAGAACTGGACCATGATGGACAAGGGCTAATTGGTTTGTGGACCAAACCTAATTCTACTAACACCAGCTCCTCCAGTAATCCAACCCTTTCCCTACGGTGAAACACTCCCTTTGGAACATCGGCACAGTCAAAGCCCATTAGCATTTCCCGAGAAATGAAAACAGAATCTGGGTAATAAAATAAAATCTAACCTTATTTTTTTCCTTTGTGCTCACTGCCTCATAGGATGCTGCATGCAGAGGCCTTGCACCTGGCACTTCAGGCCAGAGTTCCTAGTGCCAAAGGACCACGCCGGACACCGCAGCTCTGGGACACTCAGTTCAAGATGGCGGCAGCAGACTGTGTGCAGAGACGCGCCGCCAGGCACTGCGGAAAGGGAGCTCCATTTCTGCTCCTGCCCTGAGAGAGCTCCACCCCTACCCCTCCTTAAGGGAAAGATACCTATAAAGCAGCCCCGCCCACTGCCTGTTGAGAGAGCCTGGGCTCTAGAGTGCGAGCTTGCATCTCTTCATTCTTTGATCAGAGAATAAAGCTTTCCTTAGCTTCTGAATCAAACTAGGTCACCCTCTATTGGTGTAAGCTACACTGGGCGGGAGGACCCTTGTTCGGGCCTGACTCAAAAGTGCCAGTAACACTTGTTTTGATTAAAAGCTCCGTACCCCCGGAGAAGTTTACTCCCTATACTGGACACCTGAGTGATTTTTTTTTTTTTTTTTTTTTGCCAAATACAGCAAATTATCATAGAAAAACCATGATCTTTCAGAAATATCTATTATTGCAGTCATTCAATCTGTAGCTTACTGTGTGACTGATCAAATTTCAAGCATCTAAACTAAAATACAAGGCTCACAGCTTTTTTTTAATGAAGTGCAAATATATATTACTAGCCTTTATAACGATGATGTATCCAACTTAATGAGGTACCTATTTTATAGCATGAATGCTCATTAATATAAAATTGTGGTTAATTTTACAGTACTATGACATTTGTACTCATAACCAGTGAATATTTTCACAATTTTTATCTATGTAGATATGTGTGATCTTTATTGAAAATATTGCTATTGCTGATATTATTGATTTCTATTTTAAAATATGTTTCCCTTACCAGAAAAAAATCAAGATGAATTTTAAATACTGATAAGTTGAAATTTATTTCAAGGTTATTTGAAAGAAGAGGAAGTGAGGAAGATGGAAGAAAGTGTGATGAAATTCGAAGGAGGCACAAGACAGGAGGGAGGATGTTAGGATAGTACTCCCACATCCAGCAGCTGTGTTGGCCCATCTTTCTGACATTCATTCCCTTTGGACTAATGAATTTTGTGAGGTGTTTTCTGTTTTGTTTTATTTTGTGCAATATTGCCCTATTTTGTTTTGTTTTAAAGAGAGATTTTGTTTTGATATATTGTTGTTTTGCAATATCTGAAAATAAATTTATAGCTCAGAGAGAAAATTTATAACTCTGAGAGGAATATCAAAGGCTTAAAAGGTTACAGACAATATTTGCTATCAGAGGGCAATGGGAATTTTAGAACAAACACTGTAGTCTCTATTTATAAAGCACACACAGGGAATCTGCTCTCAGCCAGGTCCTTCAGTGATGGAGGGGGAGATGCCCTGAGCTTGGATGAGCTGCAGCTGGGGGTTTGGTTGTGGACAGAGCCGGCCTAATGGAAGCAGCAGGTCCTAGGCTTACGTAACAGCATCTGTTTCCTGGATAACAGGTTTCCTCTTGATTCTTGAATTTTAAGCCTGAGGGGCAGGCAGGAGGGGTTACTTCAACTTTTTCCCATTCCAGTCTAACCTAGCCACCTTCTCCATTTCTTTACCTTTATTTCCCATGAAAAACACCTGCTGTCCTCTTTGCAACACACTCAATGATTTCCTGCTTTGGTTAAGGCAGGAAAAATGCTCTACTGTTTTCAAAAGTCAAGAGAAGAAAATTAGGAGAAAAAACAAAGTATACTTTGTTATTCCATCTCCTTTAAAAAAGAAAACCAAACAGCTAATTATGTTCTCTGAGAAAGAGACAATGCTATATTAGACAGTGCTATAAAGTTTGTTAAATTCAATCCTAAGTCCCACATACCCTTCATTGTCTGACACGGAAAAGCCAAAAGGGTACCAAAGGACTTCACCCTAAAAATAGCAACACAGGGGACATCAAGAGAGGGTCAGCAGCGTGGCTTCATTCAGTGATATTTATGTTCTCCAGTGTTGCTTCTGTCAGTAGAATAAGATGTCTTTAGATGTTTGAGATGTTCTCTTAGTTGCTCAGCATTAAACTGAGTCATTACACTCCAGTGCCTGACTCTGCAGATGGCAGCTCTTTTGGTCTTATGGTACAAGTACGGCAACTTTTTCTTTCATTCTCTCTTGAGGATGACCTAGCTTCCTGTATTGCAGCTATACTGGAGAACTTTGGAATGGCTAATTTTTCATAAAAAGCATATTTAGCCTTCCACTATTCTTTCAAACTAGGTCACTATCAATCATTTTGAAGGTTAAATACCTCTGAATCATGTAGCTGAGAGTGAAACAAATTCAGCTTTTTTTTTTTTTCCTTTTTCCTGCATGGAAATGAACTGAAAATGAGACCTAACTGTATAAGCTATGGTAAAACAACTTCTGTGGCTTGACCTAAAGTAATATTTCAAGAGTTCTTATATTGCTATTCCATAAACTGAGCTATTCAATAGAACAGAAACCTACCTCTAGGTATATAATTAATATGCACAGTCCTTGTTTATGACTTTAACCTTCAGATTTCTCTTTCTTCTACTGCCTTACTTTCCCAAAGTAAAGAGACTCCAATCATGATTACCACACATTCTCCACATCTTTCTCCCAGCAGTCTATATATGTTGAATGGTATCCTAATCTGAGTGAAAAGCATGGTGGGTAAAAGAAAGTCTTAAAAGTGACTCTGAAGAAGACCCTGATAAATATGCAAAGCACCATGCACTCAGTCCCCTGTTGGGATGTTTATTAGAAGTAATGAAAAAGGAAAGGAATGAGCTTACTAATTTAGCACAGATGTATTAGATTCAAAAAATATAAATGTATGTTATTTTACTTTAAAAAGTACTATTTTCATCATTGTTATTAATATAGGATTTTTAATCAGTAACCAACTAATGCAAATTCTCTGATACATTTTTGTACAGCACTATGGAAATGATAAAAATATCAAAGATGCTACTAAAGTTGTCCAAAGTGAGAAGGTATAAAAGATTACAAGTTTCTCTATTATTTACCATTAATTATAAGGCATAGAAGCAGAATCACCACATGTGAATGTTCCTAATATTATGATAATAAAACAATTAAAATATTAATAGGAACAAATTTCTAAATGGAGCTGTGGTTTATTTGAATTACTACCATAGTATAAAATTTGGTTTCTTTATTTAGTGTTTAACAGCCTAATAGAAATCCACAAATTGGAACTTTCAATCACCATAACAACTGGAGGAGTTAGATAATGCCCAAGCGCATTTCTATAAAAATCATTCAATGAAGAATTTAAAATAGGTTAATGTGTAAAAATTTACAGTAATAATTTCCTCTCCATGTATGTCTCTCCTGTTCCTAGCACTAGACACAAATATATGTAATATATAATTCCAATGTGACAATGTTTGCCATTTACTTGTGACAGAAGACAGTTTATACATTTAAGTCTATGTTCTACATACACTTTAAACCTATAACTCACAAGATAGTCCTGAAAAGATCTTTACTGCGTTTTAAGATATAGAATAACTAGATTGTGTCCATTTCTTTGCTTAACATATTTTAACCTATTGTAACACTTCTTGATGGGGAACAAACTTCCAATTATTTTGCAATTGTTAAGGCTTGTAGAAGGAGACATAATTACTCCCCATCTTCTATCTCTATACTTCAGCCTAAGAAAAAATAATGTTAGATTTTCCAATTTTTTTTACACTATACTTTTTCCAATTTCTGAGTGCTCTTCTATTTTATAAATGTTTCCCCACATTTAGATGTTTCTTTAGATGGGGAGCTTTTACTATACGTATTTAAAGATGAACACAGTAACTAGGAAATAAATCTGAAATAATGCAATTACAATAAGCTTGACATACAATAAAGAAAATAGGGGAGGAAAGGTGAAGTCTTGTATGCATGTTCATGTGTGTGTGTATGTGCATATTTGATTCCTTGATTTTGAGGCAAAAGGCTATTCCATTGTCTTTCCATGCCAGAACTGCCACATTTCATTGTATCTGTTCTACATGTTTCCATTGGTGGTCTTGTTTAATGTCTGTAGCTCCGTAATGTTATCCTTTTTTAGCTGATTAAGGATAAAGAAGAAGCAGGGCAAATTCAAGCTAAGATTTCAACTTTTATAATTCAGGTGTACCACTCACTAGCAGAAGATTTAAAAGAACACACTAGAGCATCCTAGAACTTCAGAACTGACTAAGTAAATCAAAAAATTGGGTCAGTCTATCTGTAACTTTCCAACATGAGAAATAAATTGTAAACTTACGGCTGTTGTATTTGACCAAGATACTTTTGGTTTGTGTAACCAAAATAGAAGTTAAGGTTTATTTTCATATCTAAAACTATGACACCAAGCTTACTTAACATACTGAAGGAAAAGATCTAGAGAAAGTCATGACTGCAATTCTTAAGTAAAAGGGAAGCAGTTAAAAAATGTAGTCAGTGTATCACTTGACCTTTTTTCATAATGTATACTTACTGATATATACCTATAATGTAGTCACTTTACCAAGATCACTTTTTTCTGTTGTATAAGAAGAACAAAGGGCATTGCTCACCACCCATTTCCACAAGGATTAAGTTGTAACCCACTGCAGTTGCTGATGGACAGTGCACTCTGAAAGGAAATTAAGAAGATGACAGAATGAGGCACTCAGCGCTTTGGACAGAGAAAATTAAGATGATAGCAGGATGAGATACTCTGTGCTTTAGACAAGCAAGCCCCTTAGATAGTTAGATGTATATCTCAGGAAGAATTTTAATGAACTGAGTTTTACGTCTTTTCCCATACAAAGAAAACACTAAAATCATTAACTTGAGATATTTGCTCCTTGTGAATGGCAGTAATCTTTTACCAAGATGTGTGTTTGATTGCATGTATTCCCCAGACAAAAATCATTTATAAACTGGTTCCTCCCCTACATCTTTGGAGCAGTTTCCACAGAGCTACTGAGGGGCTGTTTCCTGGGTTATAGTCCTCAGTCAGACCCTGAATAAAACTTAAACTCTCAACTCATGTAATTAGCACCATAATTAAATTTAAGTTCACTGTCAAAGAAAAATAAAGCTGGACACTAGTTACAGCAATAAGGACAGATTTTATTCAGTAATAACCATTGCAATAGGGGAGAGAGTCCAGTGTGAACTGAACTCAGCTTCACCAAAACAAGACAGGAAAGTTTTTAAAGGTTAGGGTGTGCTAAGAGAAAGACACCAATGGTGAATAGAGGGGTTTGGTCCATGTGACAGGCCATCCAGGTTTGCTAACTGGCACTTATCTGGAGGAGAAACAAACTTGCAGTGGTACAAGTTGGAGCATGACATCCCCCAGTTAGGCCCTTATCCTCTTACAGGGCTATGAGTGAGAATTATCTCCTGAATGTTTCCATTTCAAAGAGACAACTCTTAGGTCATTGAGGAAACAGTTCTCTGTGATAACTTTACATTTCAAAGGTCAAAGGATTAGTAATTGCTATCTAAATAAACTGCTCTAGGGGAGCTCAGGGGCCTGCTTATCACCAGGTTTTGGCTGGAACAAATAGTAAATTCTCCTTGAGGCCTTGAACATTTTCAGGCACGCAAGTGAGGGGGTCTGGAATATTTTAGGAATATGGATTTAAGCTTGTAGAAGCCATGCGAGAGTTTGGCTAAGTCCCTTAGTGAAAGGGGTTTGGTTGGAACTGTTATCTGCTGAGAGTTCTGCAGTTCTCATAACTATTTTCGGATTTTCATTTAGATTCCAATGTATATTACTGTCGACTTAAGAAAAAGGGCACACAACATAAGAGTTGCGAGTTCAAGTTTTATTCGGGGTCTTACTGAGGACTAAAGCCTGAGAGACAGTCTCTCAGTTACCGCTGAGAAAACTGCTCTGAAGAGGTAGGGGAGAAGCCAGTTTACGTATAATTTTTGGCTAGGAAATACTTGCAGTCAAGGATACATTTTGGTACATAATTTCAAATGCTTGTGACAAAAGAAAAAGATTACTGCTAATCATAAAGAACAGATGTCTCAAGTTAATATTTTTCATGTTTTTCTATATATGATATGGGAAGATGCAAGAATCTGAGGTCATTAAAATTCTTCCTGAGTTACATATCTAACTATCTATGAGGTCTGCCTATTCATGTGCATCCAAAGTACAGAGTGCCTCATTTTATTTTTGCCCTAAATTCCTCTCAGAGTATAACTGTCAGTTAGTAACTGCAGTGGGTTATGACTGAACCCTTGTAGAACTGGGTTGGTGAGTAATGCTCTTGTCTTAGTCATCCTAATTTTTCTGCATCCACATTACCCTGGGAAGATAATGTGCTAGTCAAAGGGTTTAAATATTTGGTTATTTGGGCAGATTCATTTCTAGATTATATTACTCAATTGATTGTCAAAAATTTCTGTTTTAAATGATATTTGATAACAAACCCCTTGTATGGATTCGTTTACATCTTACATGAAAATACTCAGGTAAACTATTAAAAAATTCCACCAGGTGAAATTAAGATGAAATTCCAAGACCCGCCCAAGCTGAGGAAATTAAATTGATAAGCACAATCATAGGTCTATTCTTGATCATCTGCCTAGAGTGAGGAAGATCATTTGTCCTTCAACATGTTTACTTTTCCTAATACAGCAAGAATCTTTACCAGCTAGAAAACTGATGCTATCTGTTGAAGTTTCCAGAAAAACCACTGGGCAAAAATAAAATGTTTTGGTAGTTGAGCTTTCCTCTTGAGATGTAAAATGCCCACAGGCTCTGGAGGCAGAGATGTAACAGTCCTGCTAGCAGAAGGCACTTAGGGGTCCAGTTTTCATGTGCTTCACCTGGAGACTAAGTATAATCTTATCTCAAGTCCCTTCAGGCCCTTCAGATAAAACAGTGTAACACACCAAAAGTGGGCAAAGAGTGATGCAATTACCCTGCACTCCAGCTATAGGTGTTGAGGAAGAGATTGACATAATCCTATAGACAAAGAATAACCTGAACTTCAATGCCCCTTAAAACCCTGATCCAGACAGAAGTTTCTCATGTCAGGATAAATTAAAGAAGGGAACAAAGAAAGGTGGAAGGAGGGAAGGGAGGGAGGAATAGAGGGACAAAGTGATGGAGGGATGGAGGGACAGAGAGAAAGAAATAAAACAATATTATGGGTAAACAAAAATAAACAACAAACTTGAAGATTCAGAAGACTCACTTTGAAAATGTGCTTTATAAAAACTAGGGAAAAATTTTTGTAAGGAAGACTTCCAGAAAATACAGAATAGATTGGAAAAAAAAAGACAACAGAACAAGATAAAAATAGAAATGAATAGGATGCAAAAAATATTGCATAAAAAACAAAAAGAGCAAAAGTAAAATAATACTGTAAACAATATAGAAGAGAATTTACAGTGCAAAACAATGTAGCAATGTGGAGGGAAAATCTGAGAAGCCATCCTACTTTTGAGAAAATAAAGAACTAGAGATAGGGTATGTGAAATAGATGTTAGACAGTAATGTTTACTTAACATATACATTAGAAAAAATGAACAGGATCTTTAGTCAAATAAATAATGGAGGAAATTTTTTGAGCTTGTAAAAAGTTAAGCATGCAAAATTAAGCCTAATTAAAAAAAACGGTAATATGTATTTTAAAGGTCTTTCAGGAAAGGTTAATGAAAATAAATCCATTTTTTCCTGGAATGCCAGGAAAGGAAGTGCAGTCTGTAAGGCCAACTGGCCCGAGGCAGGGAAACACAATCAGATTCACCGGTTGCATCAGACTGAAATTCTCTGGACCACCCAGTTCCAGAAACTGCCCTGGAGACATTCTGGACCACCCAGTTCCAGGAACTGACCTGGGGACTTTGAACCCAGCCCAGTCTTCCCGCCTTTCGAGGGGTGGGACTAACGGTCCCCCAGGATACCCGAAAAGACCACCAAATAAGGAATACCTTGTGCCCTCCCAGATTCACCACACCCCTTTCCCTTCTTCCCCTATAAAATCTTGCCCAACCCTCGCCCGGGTGCGACTTCTCTGGCCCCCTTTCTCTCGGACCAGTGAACCTCGCCCGGGAGCGCTCCCTAATAAAGCTCACTTGAAGCTTTCCTCTGTTTCGTGGTGCCGTTTGTTAAGATCCGACCCTACACAGTCTTCCTTTCCTTTCCAATAAATTGTACCCTAAAGTCCTAAGGTCTCCAGAGTCATTTAATTATTTTTTATTTAAAAAATAGCCTTAAAATTTTTTTTTCTTTAAGCAGTATAGTAGAAGCTGTGCTTCTTATTCAGTTTGAATAACAATGGAGGAGGTGTTTGAGGGTGGTCATTAGGGACTCTGAGGGGTATAATTGCTGTATATAAGACATTTCATGTAATTCCACTGTTTGGTCTCATTCCATTCCTGCCCAGGATTTTAGAACTTTAGATTGTTGTCATGCTTCTTGCTTTTTCTTCAGGTTCAAATTCCATATATTCTTGGTTGCTGATGACTTGTTTCTATTTGAGCTGTCAACAGGGTTTCATTTACGTTTTCTCTTGAAAATAACATTGAACCTTCTTCACTAGTAAGGCATTTAGTTCTATCTTTCTAATGGGGTCTTGCAAGGAAATGGAGACAAGCTAAATGTTTAGTTTATTATCTCAAAATTTTCTTGAATTGTTAACCAAAACAGCACACAAATATAATTGAGGGATAAAGTGTAAATAACATAAATCTTTATGATATGGCAGGAAAAAATAAGAGCAAGAGAGCACATGAGAAAGAAAAGAGAGAGAGAGTGGTGGAGAGATGTATAAATGTGCTAGTTGCTTGATCTAACAGTGCTAATCATGAGATGTTTAAAGTCATTTACAAAGAAATAGACTTTTAATTATATGTAAGGAGAAAATTCTTCTTGTGTGTTTTGCATATCTTCTGAAAAAAGGCATTAACATCATTTTTGCTCTGGATAATCTTTTCAAGGTTGTTTGTATAGTAAGCAACCTTAGAAGATAGAGAATGTCTCCCTCTGAGCAGATTTAACTATCTAGGATAATAACTCTCACAGGAATAAAGATTGGCAGGTTTGCTAGTAGCCCCTTACACAAGATGGGGCTTCCTAATGTCAGGGTTCATCTATAATGCACCTCCACTGCATGTGAAAGCATCATCTGGCCTTCATTGTGTTGCACTGTAGGAATTGGGCCTCAGGGAATGGACAAGAATAATGTATCTGGGGCTACTGTTATTACATTGACCAATACATTTTCCTTCGTCTCTGGCAAAGTTATCTATAAATTTGTTGCTAGTGAATTTATGAATTCACAAGTAAACTAAAATCTTAGACCCTTCAAAGTTCTTGATGACATATTATTTAAAAATGCAACAATCATCAACAGAACTTAATCACATATCAAAAAATTTGAATTGTTGACAGGAAGGTGTAGGTAAGAATCTAAATTATTATATCCCTTAAGGGTAGTCAGCAAATAATGCCTCATCAACACCTAGTATTGTAATCATGCTATGTAGAGTTAGGGAGGTAACAACAGTAACAACAACAAAAAAGACTAAAGGAAGTAATTCAAAAATATTTGCCTGTGAGAAGTCTTAGAATGGGAAAGTAAGACAGAACATTGTCACTTCTCATGAGAAGAATATTTTTACCTTTTTTAAAAAAGAATTATATGATAATTAAAGCTGGAAATATAGTCCTTTAAGTATTCTGGTAGAATAATTAAAAAGTTACTTAAAAAAAATAAACATAGTATGATGTAGGTTTTTTCCTCTACTATATTAAGTGCCAGAAGACAATTGGAGTAACTTCCGTAGAGTACAAGGAAAATTATGAAACCCAAGAATACATAATTAGGACATTTTTTTCTTTCATGAATTTAAGCAACAGAAAATCATTCTCAGATATGAGGAATTATGTAGCTATACCACACATAAATCTTTCTTAAAAGTATTTATTAGATACCTAGTAAAAGTTAATCAAAACAAAAAAGTTCAAAGGTGGGGAATATGTAGTATAAAAAATCTGGCAGATCACCATAAGAGATTATCAACACACATAATTTGCAACATGTTTCAAGACTTTTTTCAGACAGTCGTTTGCACGGAAAACCATTATTAGTCTGCACACACAAATGATCATGTAAAGAAAGGTACATGGTAATAGTGTCATTTCATAAAGGCAAATGAATTAAAACTTAACAAGAAAAGGTTCATTACTATTTAATATTCCTTAAATAAATAGGGATAAATAAATAGAGGAGAATGGAAAATCTCTCCTCAAAGAGTTTGAGAACTCTAATTAAATAAGATTGTACTGTTTTAAAGCAAAATTACACTTTATTAAATACTGGAACTCAATATCTCAATGTGTTAAAGTGATTACTAACATTTTAGAGTGTGTGAGTGATTTAGACTTTATAACTAAATGTCATAAATACATTCTTTCAAAATCTCTGTATTTTCAGTGTTTAAAGCATCACACATGCATCAATTTAATTAAATATGGTACAACAAATGAGATTTTTCTGGTTTATAAATTCCATTTTCTTATGGATCATCTTAGGTTAAGCCAGATCCTTAGGTCTTAAGCATCCTTTGTATCTGGCAACATCAATTATCTGCAAGTGCAATATGGAAGTCCTTCACATAACCACCACAAATCTTAAAACACTTGATAAGAATTACAGTGTTTTCGTGTTAAAAACAAACTAGTTGTTGTAAAGTTCTCTTCAACTAAAGAGTTTAGCTAGTAAATAAAATTCATGTTGAAATGGAATATAAGTTTCACACAGAAGACATTTCAATTCCAGAAAAAGAGCAGAGAACACTTTCTTCACCTCATTTTACTTTCAAAGATCACCAGGGAGATAATCAAGTTATTCATGTCTCCAATTACTTCCAGTTTGGTGGGAAAAGAAAATATGATTTATTAAATTTGATTTGTGGAAAAATTTAGAATGATGATTGTGCTCTAGGACATGGTCTTATATTTGTGGAAATTTAAAATTTATAAAAAATTTAAGGGACATTTTGCTTAAGGGGAAAAATAAATCACATACTGTCTTTTAGTGAACAGTTCATACTTATAAATTAGGTCACATACATGAGGGAATATTTTCCAAAAATACTTTCGTACCTGGATTCCAGGGCCTATTGCTGTGGCAGGAACCATGAGTGAGAAGGTAAACCCTTTATGTGTCTGTATGCCCTAATAATTTCCTTAGGGTTCTTGCTCTCCATACCAAGGTAGTATGCTAACAGCAGATGTCCTAATTTCTGATGCATACTTCTAAAATTAGTTGATTATTAAAATTTTTAAGTGCATTAAGAAAACACCAAGGTTTTTATATATATATATATATATATATATATATATATACACACACACACACACACACATATATGATTTCAGACTGTTGGGATAAATATTTTGTATTACAAATGTGATTATACCCATACAGGATTAAACCTTTCACACTTTATATTGTGATGTCTTATAAACAATTTTAAAACTGGCATACTATATAAAAAAACTCATTTTTTGTATAGTGAGTTTTAAAACAAAATGTTACTTTTAATAATTTCTCTTCAAAGTCAGCAATCATAAAGTTAGAATTTGAAAGACTGGTGCTCCACATAGAACTTTTATTATTCCATTGTCTATTTATAGATACTAATAACACCATACGGTCCATTGAGGCAAAAACATGTCACCCAGCCAAATATTGATTAAATCACTTGGAATTACCTGAGGTACATGGGGAGTTAATGGAGATTTGATTACACATTTATATATCTTTGATTAAAAACTGTCCTTTAATCTAGTAGAACTTAAATGAAGCAAATATTAAAACAGGGAGTTTCTTCTCACAGGAAAAAGTGTTTCTCATGCCTCTGCATTTATATACTGAATTTCTTAATAATTTAGACATATATGCAAGACATATGACTTCATCTTATCTATTTGAATACTTTTATATATTCAAATATAATCTTGCTACTCTTCACACTTGGTAATTTTAATTGACAGCAGGAAGATGCTTTTCCACAGAAGTAAAGACTTCTTGCATATAGCCTTGGAAAAAATGCCAGGATTTATTTAAATTGTCCCAATTTCCAACAACTTCCAAGTAAATATCATTGGTTTATAGATGCCTACAGGTTAGCTTACACAAAATTGTTGTATATTTCGTAATTCATTGGTCTACTTACTAAAGTAGTATTTTTATATTTGTCATGTATTTTAATGAAACAAAAATATTCAAGTGCTCTAATGTTCAACTGGAAGTTTGAAAAGTAAAAACATTAACTTAAAGTTACCAAACGTGATAAGGCTCAAATCTTACCTATAAGCTATCTGTATGTAATTCATGAATAATGATGCATATTGTATAATATATGGTATATATTATGTGACTTCTGCTGGCATTAACCTGAAAATAACAAAGAAAAGTAGATTATTATATATTTTTCTGACCACAAATCCAACTATTTACTAATGATCACCAGACATAATCATAAATGCTTGCTATTGCTACTATAATGTGAACCTAAGTACGATAACATAAGTGTAAGAGTTTTTAAAGCAATATACATATTACATTTCTAGTGAACTCATAGCCTGCAGTGACATTCAGCCAATAACATGACTTTAATTAATTTTCAGGATATTATTGGCTCATAATTAATAATAATAGGAAACAAACCTTTGCATCTAAATATGATTTAAAAGGGAATATAAAACAGTTGTAATTACCAAGTGGTTTTTCAACATTTAACAGTGATACTCTAAAAGACAATTGATTAAAATCTTAGGTATTCTCTTGATGGCAATGTTGAAGATAAATTTATTAGGAAAAAATAGAATATGGTAATATTTTTTGACAGATCGTTACTAGGCATAAGTTTTAGAATTAGGGGAAGAATGTGGTAAATTGTGTTTCTGAGAATAGGAATATGTGTGCACAGTTTTATTATTTTTAATAAATATTGATAAGGTTTTTTGTGCTTACCCTTGCCCCCAAATATCTTATTTCTCATAAGGCTGTAAGTATTTTCTGAATAATACTTTAAAAGAAAATAATTTTATGAACTAGTAATTTTAGAAGACAGTTGTTAAATACTTCAATGTAAAACAGTAGCCTCTAGAAAAAAAACCATGTTCCTAACTGCTTCAAATTCTAGTCTCTTTATGTTTATTTATAGTTGCAATAAATATTATCTTACATAAAAAGAACTTTGTCAGTGAAATATTATACTGTGACACTTCCTGCTTGTCATATATTCACTACTTTATTTTTCTTTAAAATAAATGACACATCAATTGCAATAAGCATGGTCCTCAGATCTTCATCATCATAATCCAAATCTGCTATATCATATGCTGCCCTTTTAAAAAATCAACATTCACCTGACCTGTGCTCTACTAAACTGTTTAGTTAACTAAACGTATCATGAATATCAGGTTAAAAGAGGTTGGACATAATCAGTACTTTTTGAAAACACATTTGAATAATCTTTGTTAATTTAAACTTAGTCAAGGACATACAATTTAAATATCTCTCACATAAGAAGTACACATTTGCATTTTCAGATTCAAGTTTAATTTACATTATATGATGACCATCCATGAACCAAACACCATGCTTAAAATACTTAAATTAAATTAAAACTTTAAAAAGTTTTAAAGTCAAACAAAGGAACTCTTTTAGTCCATTCAGGCCACTACAATAAAAATGTCATAGACTGGATAACTTAAACTACAAACATATGATCCTCACAGTTTTGGGGATGTGAAGTCTCAAAATCAAGTAACTGGCATATTTGATGTCTGGTGAGAGCATGCTTCCTTGTTTATAGACAGCCGTCTTCTGGCTGTGTCCTAACTTGGTAGAAAGGGCCAGGGAGCTCTCTGGGTGCTCTTTTAAAAGGTCACCAATCCCTTTCATACGGGCCACCTTCATGACCTAATCACCTCCCAAAAGCCTCACCTCCTAATGTCATCACACTGAGAGTTAGGATTTCAACATATGAATTTTGGGGAAACACAAACATTTAGTCCATAGCAGGAGTGAAGTTATATTTGACTTTTAAAATATATTTATTTAAATGTGTAAATTTTTATGTAAATCACAAATGTAAATCCCAAAACTATTCTTGAATGATGACTCTGATACTGTTAGAAAGTTTTCTGAACCCTAGGACACAAATGTCAATTTATGTTCTTGAGATATTTCTTGCAAACTTCATCTATGTTCAAAAATAACTGACATTTTGGTTTCAAAAAGAATGAAATAATTCATAGAACCTTACATGGTTGAAAAATTAGTGTGAAACACAGCCTGTAGGACAGAAGTTTTAAAGATATTTGAGTAGATTCAAAGCATGTTCTTGATTTAGGATCATCTGCAGAAGCTTGTCAACTTCTACACAAGGAGTCACAAGCTGGACTTGGTTCACAATGTCCCATGAAAGCTGCCTGTCAAGAGTCTGACATTATTTTGATGTTTCACTGGTGACAGTTTTCAAGCCTCACTCATAACCCTTCCTCTTCTGCCCCACAGCTGATTAAAATAAAAGTCTGGGTGCACCCTTCTTTGGCACTGAAAAGACATTCAAATAATAAAAGCCCTGGACTGTGTAAGGGAATTGTCATCCTATCCCCAATTCCTAATCACAGAAAAATGAAGCTAATCTTTCCCTAATCTCTGAAGCCAGTTTCATGTCTGCTTGGGAACCTACCCTACTTTTCCCAGAAAGCCTCATTATGTAATAAATAAATGCCTCCATACCCTCTAGGTGTATGTATCATCAGTAGTCTTAATACCTGAACCAAACTTTGGCTGAAAGTCTTCAGAACTTATGTGAGGCAGTTGTGAAATAGAAGCAATATTAAAAATAAAATTATATAAGCTTAAATAAACAATGTTTACAACTAAAATAACAAAGACTCAAATTCATCATTTTCTAATAATGTATTACATTTTGATATTACCTAAGTGATTGAGATTGTATATATCTATTGTACCTACCTGGCAGAAATGACAGAAAATGCTGTGTTACTGAGCATAACTTCCCAACTTCATGGTCAGTGATATCACATTGGTAGCTTGAAATCAGCCAGAATTGGCAAATGCCATGGGGAAAATTAGCAAATGGTACAAATCATGACTTGATTTGTTATTACAGTTGATTTTCTATGCTTAAGTGGTAAAGAAAATGTTAATAATGGAGGCTAAATTTAGATTAGGTTAAGATAAAAATGTCTCATTTGTATTTGTTACATTCTAAATAGCACAAAAACAATTGAGGAAATATTCGAGTATTTTAAACTTATTGTCCAATTCAATAACAAGTCATTGATGAATTCATGAGGATCTGACATATACCTTTGTTGTTTTAGTTTTGTCTATTTGTCAACATAACCAAAACATAAATGAAAATATCAACTAAAATTATGAGAACAAACATTATAAATATTTGTTTCTCATATTACACCCAACAAAAAGCATCAGTTGAAGACGTGAGTCTAATAACAATGTATCTGTTTTGTAAATGTCAGCCAGTCTCTCTGATGGTCATTCCAATGTTTCCTTTCCCAATGCTTCCATTAGCAGTGTGACCACGTTAACAGGTGGGCACTGATCACTCTCTCCAAGTCTAATCAAATTGTTACCACTGCTGAACTCTCAAACTTCCAGAGAATAGGTTGATGTTGAACACTCAATATGACATTTCCTAAGAAATCATCTATCTATCTGGCAACCTCCATTATCTCGGAGGCAGCAAGTTCTTTCTCCTTCCAAGAATCAATACATACTCTATGTGTGGTTTGCCTTTCCTCTCGGGTATTAGTTTTCTATTACAGCTTTAGCAAATTATCAACACGCTAGTGGTTGAAAACAGTACAAATTTACCATCTTACAGTTCTGTAGCTCAGAAGTGTGAAGCAGTACTTTAGTCTGCACCAGGTTAAAATCAAGGTGTAGCAGGGCTCCATTCCTTCTTCAGGCTCTAGAGAAGGGCCGGGTTCCTTGCTCATTCAGGTTGTTGGCAGAATCCTGTCCTTTGTGGTGGTCACACTGAAATCTCTGTTTCTTTTTGCAGGCTGTGACCTTAGGACTATTCCCAGCTTCTAGAGGTCACACACATTTCTAGAGCTCCTCTCTCCATCTTCAAAGCCAGGAACAACAGATTAAGCCCCTGTCAAACTTTGAATCTCTACTCCCTCTTTTATCTCATCTTTGGGACCTAGGCAGGAACAATTGTCCAATTTTAGGATATCAAATAACCTATAATAATAACCCCACCTCAAGTTCCTTAATCTTAATCACATCTGCAAACTTCCATTACTCTTGCAGGAAAAGATATTTACACGTTCTGGGTAGTAGGGCATGGACATCTTTGGGGAGGAGTATGAATCTTCCTCCCACATACCTCACCAGCATCTCCACACATGTGCTTACAGAATTCATGAACTATCACATAGTAGCACATGGAAAATACCTTAGGACAAAAAACACCACCTCCATGGCAATGCAGACATGCCAATGGCATTAATATCATGAGATTTCCTAGTTTTATAGCATGTCCTATTGTCAATCCATTTAGACTGCTATAATACAAAATCACAGCCTTGGTGCTTTAAACATTAGAAATTTATTTTTCACATTTATGGAGGCTGAAGTCTGAGGATCGGGATGCCAACATTGTCAGGTGAGGGCCCTCTTCTGGGTTATTGTATCTTCATGGAGTGGAAGGGATGAGCTAGCTCTTTGGGGCCTCTTTTATAAAGGCACTAATCTCATTCATAAAAGCACCACCCTCGTGACCTAATCATCGCCCAAAATCTTTATCTCCTAATACCATCACCTTAAGCATTAGCTTTTCAACATATTAATTTTTTGGTGGGGTGAGGTCACAAGTATTCACCTATATTCTGTAAGCAATGTTTTTATGCTGTCTGCCAGGATAACATTACATACTAAGTTTACACCCTCATATATGGTGATGTGTCTCCCATAGCTAGAATATATCAACCTAGGGATATACATATATACTGTATATTCAGCTTTGCAGACTTCCATATATATATATTTAATTAATTTTTATTGGAGTATAGTTGCTTTACAATGTTGTATTAGTTTCTGCTGTACAGCAAAGTGAATCAGCTATATCCCCTCTTTGGATTTCCCTCCCATTTAGGTCACCACAGCGCACTGAGTAGCATTCCCTGTGCTATACAGTAGGTTCTTATTAGTTATCTATTTTACACATAGTAGTGTATATATGTCAATCCCAATCTCTCAATTCATCCCCCCCCCGTATCCATACATCCATTCTCTACCTCTGTGTCTTTATTTCTACTTTACAAATAAGTTCATCTGTATCATTTTTCTAGATTCCACATAAAAACGATATTATACAATATTTGTTTTCCTTTTTCTGACTTACTTCACTCTGTATGACAGACTCTAGGTCCATCCATGTCTCTGCAAGTTGCAGAATTTCATTCCTTTTTATGGCTGAGTAATATTCCATTGTATATATGTACCACATCTTCTTTATCCATTCTTCTGTTGATAGACATTTAGGTTTCTTCCATGTCCTGGCTATTGTAAATTGTGCTGCAATGAATATTGGGGTTTATATGTCTTTTTGAATTATGGTTTTCTCAGGGTATATGCCCAGGAGTGGGATTGCAGGGGCATATGATAGTTCTATTTGTAGTTTTTTAAGGAACCTCCATACTGTTCTCCATAGTGGCTGTATCAGTTTACATTCCAACCAACTGTGCAAGAGGGTTCCCTTTTCTCCACACCCTCTCCAGCATTTATTTTTTGTAGATTTTTTGATGATGGCCATTCTGACAGGTGTGAGGTAATACCTCATTGTAGTTTTGATTTTCATTTCTCTAATAATTAGTGTTGTTGAGCATGTTTTCATGTATTTATTGGCCATCTGTATGTCTTCTTTGGAGAAATGTCTATTTAGATCTTCTGCCCATTTTTTGATTGAGTTGTTTGTTTTTTTTGATATTGAGCTGCATGAGCTGTTTGTATATTTTGGAGATTACTCCCTTGTCAGTTGCTTCGTTTGCAAATATTTTCTCCCATTCTGAGGGTTGTCTTTTCATCTTGATTATGGTTTCCTTTGATGTGCAAAAGCTTTTAAGTTTCATTAGGTCCCATTTGTTTATTTTTGTTTTTATTTTCATTACTCTAAGAGGTGGGTCAAAAAAGATCTTGCTGTGATTTATGTCAGAGAGTGTTCTATGTTTTCCTCTAAAAATTTTATAGTGTCTGGCTTTACATTTATGTCTTTAACCCATTTGGAGTTTATTTTTGTGTATGGTGTTAGGAAGTGTTCTAATTTCATTCTTTTACATGTAGCTGTCCAGTTTTCCCAGCACCACTTATTGAAGAGACTTTCTTTGCTCCACTGTATATTCTTGCCTTCTTTGTCATAGATTAGGTGACCATATATATTACACACTTCCATATTTTTAAAGTAAGTGATTCAAACTTGACAAATAAGATGACATTTAGTGAGCCTAGAGACAAAAATGTTATAAGATTCCCACCTATCTCTCTGGATCATGAACCAATGCCAAGAAGAAAACTAAGAAATTACTATTGTAAAAAACTAAAACAAAAATGAATAAACAAGCAAAGAGAGGCTTAATTAGATTGTTGGTGGAGAAATCTAGAATGGACTGTATCCTTTAAAGACTTCCTTAAGTGGCTGTTCCAATCATGGAAAGCCTAGATCCAAATCTAATCACATGGGGGAAATGGGCTCCTAATTAATACCACTATTGTCAGATATTTGTTATATGAGTCTCAACACCATTGTAACTGATATAGAACTGTTAAAGTTATTAAAATTCAGTGTTCTTCTTTGACTGTTAGACACAATTGAATGCATTATTTTAATGCTTTTTATAACAAAATTACCACTTATGGAATACTTACTCTGGGCTAGACACTGGGTTTGTCGTAGATATTTTTTTACATAGGAATTGTGCGTTATAAAAACTAAGTAGTTTAACCAATTAAGATTATACAACTGAAAAGTTTCAAGCAGGAAGTCTGCTAATAGATATTTATCTCAAAAATTCTGTCATTATTTTAATTGCAGACAAGAATTTTTTTTAAACAGCAATTGATATGTGATATTTTCATATTAGTGTGATAATAAACATGTTTTTCAAATCATAAGAGCATAGCAAACATAAATATAAGAAAATCCAAAAATATTATTTTTAAATTAATAACTAATTTTAATTCAAATCTTTTAATTTAATCAATTTTTTAAACACAGCATTAAAAACCAGACTTGATTTAAAAAAATAATTTTAATTCAAATCTTTTAATTTAATCAATTTTTTTAACACAGCATTAAAAACCAGACTTGATTTAAAAAATAAAATAAAAGACATACTACTTATGTTTTATGTGTAGTTAATATTCTATCATTATTACTTACATCTGTAAATCAGTGGAGTTAATACTACATTATCAGTTCAGGTAGGAGAAGATATACTTTTGTGATTGTTTAAGAAGTAAAATTCTGATATTTCATTTTATTATTTCTAATCTGCTGAAACTCTTCTTATCTGTGATTAACATGTGACCATGTGTAATTTAAGCATTTCTACTTTAATGATTTAGCTCAAACGGGCATTTACTAAAAGCTTTACAACTGAGAGGAAAGATAACTAATCAGATTTTATAAGCTTAGAAGAATGGGATATGGTTGAGCTTCACCAAAAAGATAAACAACAGATGTATCAGTGAAGTCTAGATAAAAAAGGTGAGCCAAACTTATAAAATCCAAAACAAGTGTTCAAACTTGCTGGCTTTATGAGCCAACAAATATGACCTATTTTATGCAATAGATAATTGCTATTCCCAGTGAAATGAGAACAATCAAATCGGCAGCTCATGTATTTTATTTTATGTGTATGGGTTCCTAAGGGGCTGGCCATATGATTTTATTTGTGTATTATAAATGTATTTGTTTTATTTTATAAATATAATCTCATTTAATTTATCCCAATAACTGGAGCAATCAGGGTCAATATAAAATATGAAGGTCCAATGTATGTTTAATTTGTTTTCACACTGGACTAGGTGATGGGATTGCCAAGCTTTGATAATAAATGTCATATATAATACATTTATTTTCCAAAATAGTCTAGATTTGCAGAATTCTTTTATGATTATTTTATCCCACTTGTATGTTTTCATTCTAGTGTTGTTTATCCTTGGCTAACTTTTTACATTTTGTTTTGTTTTTTTTTTCCATGAATTTTTCAGAATTGCATCTATTTTATTAGTCCATTTAGGGAATAAGTCTTTGGCTGAGGAAGATCTTATTTATTAACAGATTAAAAGCTTTTATTTATTTTCTGCTTGTATCTTTGTTTCCCCAAATATATGAAATAAATAGCTTTGTCCTAAAGAGTATTATCCAGTCAGGAGACAGAATGCAATTATAATGACAAAAAGTGTATACCAAGTGCCAAGTCAGTACTTCAGACATTGTAACTATTGGTGAGATTGTAGCTTCAGCATAAATTTTGCTAATACAGGCCTTGCTTGATGCAGCAAAACTGACAGAAAAATCGCTAAAAACAAATTGTAGGAAATGCCATGCTTGAGACAAATTCTTGTTTATGTTTCACAGTAAGGACTCATTTTAGAAAAAAGCAGTCAGAGTAGAAGACCTATAGGAGCTGTGACTAGACAGATGGCCTACTGAGGAGTTTTGTTGTTTTGTAAAAAAAAAAAAAGAAAGAAAGAAGAAAAAAGACCAGGGTGACAGAAGAGGGCTGTTTGTGAGGAAGAAGAGATGGAAACTAAATTTGGTGATGAAAGAGTCAAGGAGAGAAAGATAGAGATGGAGTTTAAATAGTTGACCAGGGGCAGATGAGATTCTAGAGAGTATCAGATACTGCAGCAAACTAGGGGATGTATAATTCTTCCAGATGTTAAAGCTGTCACTCAACTTCATGTAAGGCAGCTATGTGGTAGTGATAGCCTGATACTGCCAATTATTTTAATTTTCAATTGTTTTTTTGATATGTCATATTCCATTAAAATATGGTGGGAGTCTAACTAAACATACCTATAAACATTTTGTGCACCCGAAATTCTCTTATGAAAGTCTTACATATCCAGTGTTCATTTTCATTTGAAATAAAACATTAAAATTTTATTACTGTGTATTTGAATTTGAGATACAGGGTGGTATCTTATATTGTCAATAAAGAAAGATAATGTTAACAAAATGAATATGTTTCCTCTGTTTTTTCACAAAAATATTTTGATTACCTGTCTTTTATCTGAAAGCCAGAGCTTAAACTAAATATATTTTTCCACTTGAATATATTACCAGTTAGACAGAAACTTTATTCCTGTTTATAATACATATTTCATATTTTTTAGATATCTAAAAGATCACAGATACAATTTATTGACTCTAACTGTATTTTAGTTATTTTCTATAAACTCATTGCACATTAGACAGTTTGTTTATTCTTCTCAGGTTGTTTGAATCATTCATTCACAGATATACTCTGAGTTTCTACTGCATGAAAGGAATGGGGCTATAATAGTAAACAAAACAGACAATAGCTCGCCTCTAATGGAACTTATATTCTAGTAGAATAAACTGTTACTAAACACAACAGATAAAATATAAAGCAGGTTACATTGTGGTGTGTGTGTGTGTATGTGTGTGTGTATTAGGGAAAGAGGAATTTAATTGTTGGAAGGTAGAAAGTGTGGAGACTTGAGTAAGTTTTGAAACTTGAGCTACAGTGGTCAGGGAAGAGCCCACTGAGGAGGTGATTCTGAATAAAAAGTGAGGTAACATATCTTAAGACCTCTGGTGGAAGAATATTTTAGACTAATGTTTCTCAAAAATTTTTTAATATCATTAGGAGCCTTTGAGACATTTCTTAATTGCCCCTTTATAAGAAATTCAATCCTAAGAACAAGATTTTGACCAGTAGTGTTGAACATTGGAGGACCAAAACCAATTTTAATATCTAAAGCTATCTTTGTTGCCCAAGAATTCATTTTTGCTCTCTTGGGGGAAAAATTGACCAGGTTAAAAATGTGTTTTCTAGATTTAGAAACAAATGCAAAAAGTAAAAGCCCTTGTATAAGAATATGTGTGTGCGTAGGAACATCTAGAAGGTTAGTGCCTGAGACAGAGAGAGAAAGACAGCAGTAGAAAGACAACAGTAGAAGAATAAGAGGGATAAGAGGGTAGAAAAATTATATACGAACTTATTAGTCAAAATCTCAACTTTGACACAGAGGACTTTAAGCAAAGGAGCAGTATGATCTAACTTAAGTTTGACAGATCATCTTGGCTGTCCTGCCATGTCTAGTGGGAATAAGAGCAGAAGCAAGGAAGCCATTTAGACAATCTTTGCACTCAGGTCTGGTTACATAATTTGAGAGCCCAGGGCAAAATGAAAATGTTGGGTTCCAATTTTAAAAAATTATCAAGAATTTCAAGAAACCAAGAGCAGAGCATTAAACCAAGAGCAGAGTCCTTCTATTCACAGGGACCTACTGCATAGGTAACTCACATGTGAAGTTGGTCCTATTTGCAACAATTCTTGGATCTGGGTGGTGACATTGTCGGTGCTGAAAAGTTTAAAAGTTGGATATTGAATGCTTAACAGACAAGGTTTGTTCATAATGTGAAGGGTTGTGATAGAAAGAGAGGAGACAAGCATAAACTTAGGTTTTGTCTTAAGCAATTAAAAGAATAAAGTAGACCTGAACTGATGTAAAGAGAACAGCAAAGAAATTGGCTCAAGAGCTTTATTTGTATTACTGACCTCATTCTTGCAATTTCATATAAGATGTCATTTCTGAATTATAACTTATTTCACATTCTTTATCTGTATTATCATTATTAATGTATTTTGAGTTATTTTAATTTTAAAAATGATGCCAGAAATAATGCACTTACTTGAATAATAAAACTCTTTTTCTATATTTTGCAAACTACTTCTTTTTGGAGTTTAAGTCAGTTTCAATAGTAATTAAAGAAAATATATTTGTAATAGTCATCTAAATATGTACATGAGATTTCACATGTATGCTTGCATTTGATTCCATTTTGAGTGTCTGTAAGATTCACATTTACCTTATCCACTTGAAAAAACTTATTGATAAATCAAACTAAATATTGATGCTCAAGTAAAATAATTTGTATCTAAATTTTTAAATATTAGACTTACGATTAAATGACATAGGTCTCCTTTTCACCTTCATTCTTACCAAGTGATTACAAAATGATCAAGTTCTGGATTAAAAAAATAGTTCAGAAACAGCATAACATATTTTGTGACAAAAATGGATAAGACCACCCACATAGTAAGCTTATTATTTTTTAAAGCCCACATCTGTTAGTGTCTATTAAGCTTTAAAGTTTAATAATAAACTATAATAATAAAGTTTCATTCTATGAACCAGCAAGTGAACCTCTCCATAGCTAACCCTATTTCTTAACAGCATTCCTTCCTTATGTTGACTTTTTGTTCTCTAATTTAAACTGCTCTAAGGACACAAATGTCAAGTAAATTGCTTATAATTGCATTTATACTTGTTATTAAATTAAATTAATAAGTATACTCTAAATATATATGAAAATGAAAGTATGCATTCAGGCTTTAATTTTCATACTAATCTTTTGCTTATTTTCTAATCAATGATGAAAAAAGCCTTAAGATGCTCTTCAGCTTCGACTCTGGAGGTCAACAAGGGCAGCAAGAGCAGAGAGCTGATAAAATGGAGGCTACAGGCAGAGAGGGCCACTGTGATTATTTCCTCAGTGTCTGTTTTGCAGAAAGATCTTGTTATCTCAAAACTCAAGCAGATTATAAAGGTTATTTTTCAAGGTAGAAGATGTGTCAAAAACACAGCTCAGTTGTGCTGTCAAAGATTTGTGTAGCTGAAATTAGAATTTATATTAGAAAAGGTATTTCTCTTCTATATTGGATAAAACAGAGAATTCAAATTGATAGTTAAATCTGTGTTTCTTAAATTTGATGAAGTCAAACAACTAGGAATCTAAAACACCATTTTGACCAAGATGTGTAATTATTTTCTAAAGTAAGAATGGACATACCACATCACAGAAACTGTAATAGAATGGAGAGTTAATTTCATGTTTTGTATTCATTTCTAATTAATTATAAATGTTAGGACTCTACCACAGATACATATTTCTAGATATGAGATATACACTTACTACTATATAGTATTTATCTGGACCTCTCTCTCCAAATAATAAAAGATATTAAAAATATTTGGGGATTTTTACAGTGCAGTAGTGTGTGTGTGTGTGTGTGTGTGTGTGTGTGTGTGTGTGTGTATTTTAAAAGAGAAAAACATAAAAAATGTTGACATATCAGGAGCTTTGTAAGCAACTCTTTGAATTTCAAATAAGGGCTTCTCATATTACATTTTCAAGTAATAATTCAAAATTTATTTGCAGTTTTTTTTTAAGATTCTACTTCATGATTCCAAACTGCTGAGAAAAAAAGACCCTAAGGAGCAATTAATTTATTGATGGATTTTAATAGTGAAAAATATGAAAATAAAAAGCAAAGCGCTTAACCTTTATCTTCTATTATTTGTGTAATAAAATAAAACATTTACTGATTGAGCTATCTATAAACAATTCTTCTTTGAAAGAATAACTGTGTACCATATGCAACATTAGAGATGCTGATTGCACATATGGATTAAAATATTTTAAAGGAGCACAAGAAGTGACAACTACCATTTGAAAATATTTGTAATTCATTTTGATTAAAATATACTAAAAGAGTGCAGTTATTAACAATTACCATTTGACAGTATTTGTAGTTCATATATGTTCATATTTAACCAATAATTTCAGGCAATAAAAAATTTTATAAAAAAGTGAAACTATACAGATTTCATAATTATGTGCAAACACAAAGTCCATAAAATCAATAAAGAGACCCAAAATGGTAATTTGAAAATAAAAGATGTCTCAAGATTATTTGATAAAATAATTACTGATATTAATGTCTTCATTTATCTCTGATATTTCTATATTTTTGCATCCATACTCAATTTAGATTTGTGAGAGTTATATTACATTTATTGTGGATAGGTAGAACTATCTCAGTTCTTCAATTTATATAATTTTCTGTTATTATCTTCTAGAAGTCTAAAATGAGTTTCACTAATGTAAAGATCCAAAAATAGTATATTGGACAATCACTTCTATAATATGGGTACACAAGGAAAGAAACTATTTTTTCTGTAACAATTTTATCTGGATTTTTCTTGTTTTTACACCAAACACTAGCTGGATATTTAGCAATGAATAATTTATTTATCAAATATTTAGCAGAATTACATGCCATATGCTAGATACTGAATAAGACACGTAAGGTTGTTTCTCTCTTGAAGTTTGTATTCTTGCGGGGAATTCAAACTTGGAAAAAAATGTTTACAAGTGTGCTGAATGTTACCTAAGAGAAGAATACCGCAAGTTGAATTAAGAAAACCCTGAGGAATGGATCCTCAATGTGCTTTAAAGACTGTACTTCCCAGTTTGCCTGGAACAGGTCAATTTATGCCCATTAACCAGATGTAATTGTCAGTAATGGCCCATTTTACTCTCAAAATTGTCACTATATAAACAATATATATAAACAATAAACATGATATAGTTTCCCTACTTACAACTATCTTAATTATCACTTTCCCTCAATTGCATTTTGGCTTCTGTTAAATAACAAATATTCAAAAACTGGGCTTTTCAGGAATTCACCACAATGTACCTCAGTTGACTGAAGAGACTAGCATTTTTTTTTTTCTTATCAGACTGTAATTAGGAGACAAGGCTGAGGTGATCTTATGGAACTTACCATAAACTCGCCTGGATGGTCCATCAACTTCCGTTTACATGAAATGTCCTTAGGGAGTATGCAGAAAAAAAACTAAATTATCCTGTAAGCTAAATTGTAGATCTTTTTAATAAAATATTTAGATACTTAGTTGTGATTTACAACTGTGCCATGCCAGGAGGAATGAAAATAATATCAATCTGGTAAGTTATTTAGCAACAGGTTATAGTTAAAATTGACTAAAATATAGAATATTTATAAATGTATTTGAGCTTTTGTTTATATTTTATGGAAATTTTCCAATGTCATTAAAGAAATCCAACATCTTAAACTTCGAATTTCCTTCATAGAAGTGGCCTCTTATTCACACAAAGACACTTTTCATGAGAACTACTTTCCAGAGAAGAATTTGTTGAGATGTTTCTCTATTGTATGCCACGTATAGCCAGATATCCATCTCCTGATTTTCACTTCTTTTAATGCTACAAATTCAGGTGTCCAGTTCCAGGTTTTCCTCATTTTATTGAAGGTCTATTGCTTCCACTCAGTTCAGATGCTGTCACATTGTTACTTATTAGTTGCAAGCATTAGAAACTACGTTTGATTAGGCAAGATAGGTGTATCAAAGAGTTTGTAGAATCAATGGGAAAGCAGAAGCACTAGACCTGGACAATAATTAAGAAAGACAAGGCACAGCCAAAATCTTTCCACAGAAACAATCAGCTTAAGCTAGCATTGCTTCTGCCATTGATACTTAACAGTCCCCATGCTCATTGCCTCAGGACTCTGGCTGGCAGGCAGTTCCACTATGCCACTTCCGTTTATTTGCTTTCCTGACTCCCCTGTATCCCACTGAATGCTATTTATTTATGCCTTTGAAAGACTTGGCAAATCAATAAGAACCAACGAAGAGGCTAAGAAAAGACAGTTAAAATAGTACAGTGAGGACATGGGGAGAGCATGACATTGGAAAAATGAAGTGAAGACATTGAGGTAGAGTTTATGTCAACAGTAGCTGAAGAATTATTTTTTAAAAAATCATCTACCTAGTCATTCAGATGCCATATATAATAGTCCATGACCCTTTGAAATCTTTATCAAATTGGTTGTATGGTTCTATTTTTTTTATCTCTTACGTTTTTCCCTTTAAATGTGTCTTCTTTAATTATATTATATTATGATACTTTTTATTCACCCATAATGGTTTTATTAAGGTACATTATGCAGTATAGAATATTATTTTCACATGGGTAAAAGCATATTTCATGTTATAATTTATTTTGTTTGTAAATTATAAATTGATGATGTGGTATGTCCATAATATCACTGTGGGTTGTTTATTGCTCCTTAATAAACCGCCTCAAAACATAGTGCTTCAAACAATGCCACCTTAATTGCTCATGACGTTGTGGGTAGGAAACTTGAGGTGGGCTCCGATGAGGGACTTTGTGAGGGGTTTCTCTTGGGATTCTCATGAGGTTGCAGTCATAAAATGGCTTGACCTAGGTTGAATGGTTCCATATGTTTTCACTCACATGTGTGGTTTTGGGTCCTAAATGTGGACTGTAGTTCCTCAGTTCTCATTCATGTGGTTTCTCATGTTCCAGTGGCATGGCTTTATATAGTGGCCTTATGGCTAGAAGAGGAAAGGAAAGGAAGTTAAAGACTTTTTGCAAAGTCATCTCCTGAACTCTAAAATGTCATCTGTACACCATCCAATGGGTGAAGGGAAGTCATATTTCCAGCTCAGATTCAGTGGTTGAGGAAATAAATCCTACTTCTTGTTAGGAGTATTGCAAAGATATTGCCGAAGAGCATACACATGGGGTAGGGGAATTATTGAGATCATTAAAATAAATCAACTCCAATACCTAACATAAAAGAAGTATAGATAGCTAGTTTAGTTACAGAAATAACAGTTTAATTTATTCTATTAAGGATACTACATTAAATGGGAAAGCATAACTTAGATGAATATAGTAATAAAGAAAAAGTACACTTTTGACAAGTTTTGCTCTTTCATAGTGGTATTTCATTTCCAACTTATTCAAATATGTTTT